>NC_138779.1:13456326-13461326 GCF_965119305.1 Pelophylax lessonae | reverse complement strand
TATATATATATATATATATATATATATATAATTTTATTCTTTACAGAAAACAGTTGTTTATTTTTGAAAAATGTAATTAATTTTTGTACACACTATAGTGCACTTCTACCGCTGCAGCATGCAAACAACCAAATCAGATGCAGGTGACTATACACAGTGTGTGTATATATATTTATATATATATATATATATATATTAATGTTATTATTATTAATAATAATACTTTTTTTTTTACATCAAATTTAGATATAAAACGCACAGATTAATGCAGATTTGTATTTATTAATACATTGTTAACACTGTTTAAATACAAACAGTATAAATACCTGTATCTAACAGTCCCTGTACAGCAGAGCTCAGGCTGGGGGAGGGAGAAGCAGAACAAGGAGCCAATCAGTTGCAGGGGGCATGCTTGATAGTGGATAAGAGAGATCAGTCTTCTGCTTCTCCTTTCACTATCCAATCACAGGCTGGGGGAGGAACAAGGCCTGTAAGTGCTACTAAACTGCGGCAGAGAGAAATGGGGTCTCCTGCCCTATGCTGTGGGGCAGAGCAGTGTAAATCTCAGGACTGGATGGATAGAAATACAAATCCTCTGGCTGTTAAATCTCATATATGTTATTCATCTGCACATTTAGCTGTTTGGCTTTAACTGACCAATAGTGACTCTGCTACGTTTGGGTCTGGGCATGATATTGGGTTATGAAGGGGTTGATCCCTGTATAATTCCCCTTTATGTGTACAGAGACAAGCAAGGGTAACGTGACCCCATGACAGCAGATTGTATAACAATAATGTCATACATTGTATTCTTTATTCTTTTGGCAGTTTGAATCTCTCTTTAAGCCGTATATCCGATATTGCATGGAGGAAGAGGGCTGCATGGAGTATATGAGGAACCTGCAGCGGGACAATGACTTGTTTCGGGCCTATGTGACGGTAAGTACGCGTTTGACTGTTGGGGACAGTAAGTGGTCTATGTTTAAAAAAAATGTGTTGGATGAATGTCACAAGCATTCGCCCAGCCCTCATGAATTCTGGCCATATTTTGCCCAAAACAGCTCCATCTAGTGGCCCATCTAGTGGCCATAATGTGCATAATTTCCTTAAATACCGCAAATACTGCATTGTGGCCACTAGGTGGAGCTGATTGTCATAGGAAATCAGCGTATTAGGCAAAATACGAATAAAATACGTGAAGGCAAGGTGAATGCTTGTGACTTTTATCCAACGAATGAATGCTTTATATATATATATATATATATATATATATATATATATATATAGACCCCTGAAAACATCTTGGTTATGGTATGCATTAGACCAGCATCTACTGGGGCGTTTCCTCATTTTGGCACGGGGCGAAGCAGGTCTATACCTTGCCAAAGCAAGCTGTGGTGTAGAACATTTTCCTCTACCACCCCTTGTGGTGAGATCCTTGAACTACAATCCATAAACATCAATGATGTGTGCGAAGGTGAGGAAATGAATGGCGCCGTCAAAAAGGTCCAAGAGAAGTAAAATGTCATCACTTGCAGGTGCATTTATGTGTCAGCATATCATGCCGCTGATGACCCCTCTCCTCGTGCAGAGTTACTGTCTGAGAAAGGGGGTCCTCAGCACCCCTGAAACATTATATTATTCTTGACAAATAATTGTCCTCGTGTGCATTCAAATGGAGTGCTGGTAACACTATAGGGTGTATTTATTAAAAAAATAAATAAAAAAATCACAGAGCTACTCGTCCAGCGAAACTGCTGGTACAGCTAGCAGATGTGAACAATGCCGCATTATGGCTATGGCCACTAGATGGAGCTGAGGATCATAGAAAAAAAATACTGATCCTCAGCTCCATCTAGTGGTCAAAATGTGGTATTTCATAAAACCCTTTATTTTTTTTATAAAGAATAACATTCGACCTGTAGAAGAAATAGAGAACAATTGACTTTGCCTCATTCACACAGCATGAATGTGGCAGCAGTTTTTGCTGGATGAACAGCTATGCCTTTTTTTTTTTTTTAATAAATACACGCTCACACTAACTTGACAATGGCAGTGAGGTCTTAACTGAATGCCAGTGAAGATGTACAGATTGCTTCATTAAATTATTATTTATTTTTTGTATTATAATGTTACATTTAATTTGTTTTTGTCAGACTTAGGCTTCATTCACACCTCAGCATTATGTAGCTTGAAGCTCCAAAACGCTGGAGGAAAAAAAAAAAATCAAATATTCTGTATGGAGATGGTTCACATTTTCACTGCAGGTTTCCTAAAGCTCAGAAAAGTTCTGGAGCTTTTTTTGTAGCTCCAATTCGGCAAATTGGTGCATTTTTTAACCTTTTTTTTTTTGGATGGAAATGTTTTGATTTAGGCGTTTTTAGTGTGTTTTGTCGCACGTTTTTGAATGGTTTTCTGCTTAAATGCAATATCTAAAAAATAAATAATAATTAATTAATTAGTAAATAATAAAATACATAAAATTAATCAAAAATAAATAATAAATAAAAAAAAGCCTAACCCCCAATATTAACCCCCTAATCCTAACCCCTAACCTTAATAATAAGCGCCAATCCCACATCCTAACCCTAATAATAAGCCCTAATTCTTAACCCCTAACTCTAATATTACCCCCTTAACCTAATAAAATAAGTAAATATTAATAATTAAAATAAATGATCCCTAACCATACCCTTTAAATAATAATAAATGAAAAAAACCCTAACCCCAATATTATCCCCTAATCCTAACCCCTAACCTTAATTCTAATCCCCAATCCCTCATTCTTAACCCCTAACCCTAATATTACCCCCTAACCTAATAAAATAAGTAAATATTAATAATTAAAATAAATGAATCCCTAACCATACCCTTTATATAATAATAATAATAATAATAATAAAAAAAATCTTAACCCCCAATATTATCCCCTAATCCTAACCCCTAACTTTAATTATCCCCAATCCCTCATTCTTAACCCCTAACCCTAATATTACCACTAACCTAATAAAATAAGTAAATATTAATAATTAAAATAAATGAATCCCTAACCATACCCTTTATATAATAATAATAATAATAAAAATCCTAACCCCTAACTTTAATTATAATCCCCAATCCCTCATTCTTAACCCCTAACCCGAATATTACCCCCTAACCTAATAAAATAAGTAAATATTGATAATTAAAATAAATAAATCCCTAACCATACCCTTTAAATAATAATAAATAAAAAAAAACCCTAACCCCAATATTATCCCCTAATCCTAACCCCTAACTTTAATTCTAATCCCCAATCCCTCATTCTTAACCCCTAACCCTAATATTACCCCCTAACCTAATAAAATAAGTAAATATTAATAATTAAAATAAATGAATCCCTAACCATACCCTTTAAATAATAATAAATTCATAAAAAATACCCTAACCCCAATATTATCCCCTAATCCTAACCCCTAACCTTAATTATAATCCCCAATCTCACATCCTAACCCTAATATTAAGCCCTCATTCTTAACCCCTAACCCTAATATTAACCCCTAACCTAATAAAATAAGTAAATATTAATAATTAAAATAAATGAATCCTAACCATACCCTTTAAATAATAATAAATAAAAAAAAAAACCCTAACCCCAATATTATCCCCTAATCCTAACTCCTAACATTAATTATAATCCCCAATCCCACATCCTAACCCTAATATTAGGCCCTCATTCTTAACCCCTAACCCTAATATTAACCCCTAACCTAATAAAATAAGTAAATATTAATAATTAAAATAAATGAATCCCTAACCATACCCTTTAACTCTTAACCCCTTACACAAAACGTAAAAAATAAATAAAATGAATAATAAAAATAAATAAAAGCAAAGGAAAATGGTGAAAAACATAGCAATAAATGAAGAAACAGATAATATTTTTCTCTTTTGACTTATAAAAAAATAAATAAATAATAAAACAAAGCATTGAAAATGCTGTATAAATATGCCCCAAACGTGCATACAAATGCTCAAAAACACGGCGCTCAGGAGTGAAAATAGCCTAAGGGGGGTCATTGTGCATCCCCTGCCTGTCTTCACGGTCCTACTTTACGGTTGGGAGGAGCCTAAGTTGGCGGAGGGCAGAAGACCGTTTTTACAGAGATTGCTCATCGTTGCCCCTTTTGTCTGTCTTTGTGCAGTGGGCCGAGAAACACAAACAGTGCAATCGCCTGAAGCTGAGCGACATGTTAGTGAAGCCGCATCAACGTCTCACCAAATACCCCCTGCTGCTCAAATCCATCCTGAAGAAGACGGACGACCCTCAAGTCAGAGAGTCCATCATTGATATGGTAATTGATATGTCAATGCAAAGTACAGTAATAGAAAAAAAATAGTGATACGTTGTAGTACTAGAATTCCAGAGTAACATTTCATGTCTGGATGATCAGATAGGATCTTTAGATGAAGGAACATCTGCTCCTCTTTGGTTTATTAGTGAAGGATGATAGAATTTCACTTTTGTATGACGCCTTTACAGCTTAGATGGGAATTATCTTCACTTATGACCACAAAGCTCCTCTAATGTGCTGATTGTTGTGTTATCTCCACAGATAAACTCAGTTGAGCGATTCATCAATCACGTGAACTCAAGGATGCGCCAACGGCAAGAGCAGCAGCGACTGGCGGCCATTATCAGCCGTATCGACTCTTACGAAGCCGTGGAGAGCAGTACAGATGAGGTGGATAAGGTATACAGCTAGATGTGAATCTTGGGAATATACACTATATAGCTAAAAGCATGTGGACACCCTTCAAGTCGTTGACTTCATGTGTTCATGTGAAGGGTATTGGTAATTGTAGACTATTGTGCTCTTACAACCTCGGGGTAACAGTTTGGTGAAGGACCTTTTCTTTTCCAGCATAACAGTGCCCCTGTGTGCAAAGTCAACTCCATGCAGACATGGTTTGACCAGTTTGGACCAGCTCCATAGAAGGCAGGGTTTGACCAGTTTGCA
>NC_138779.1:13191326-13451326 GCF_965119305.1 Pelophylax lessonae | reverse complement strand
GCTTCCCGCACACTGCAGCTTGAAAAAACTCAGTACAGCTTTTTTTTTTTTTTTTTTTTTTTTACTGAGCTAAAATACAGCCCATTAACCACTTAAGGACCGGGCCTTTTTCTGACACTTGTTTACAAGTTAAAATCACTATTTTTTGCTAGAAAATTACTTAGAATACGCAAACATTTTTTATATATATATATATATATATATATATATATATATATATATATATATATATATATATATATATATATATATATATATATTTTTTTATTAGCAGAGACTCTAGAAGATAAAATGGAGATTGTTGCAATACTTTATCACACCGTATTTGCGCAGCGGTCTTACAAACGCAAAAAAAAAGAAAACAGTAAAGTTAGCCCGATTTTTTTTTTCTATAATGTTATAGATAATGTTATGTCGAGTAAATAGATACCCAACATGTTATGCTTCAAAATTGCGCACGCTCATGGAATGGCGACAAACATTGGTACTTAAAAAACTACATAGGCGACACTTTAAAATTATTTACAGGTTACCTGTTTAGAGTTACAGAGGAGTTTTAGGGCTAGAATTATTTTTCTCGCTGTAACAATTGCGGCGATACCTCACATGTAAGGTTTGAACACCGTTTACATATGTGGGCATGACTTGTGTTCGCGAGCTCGGAGGGACGGGGCGCTTTATATTTTTATTTTTCTTATTTATTTTACCTTTTATTTTTACACTGTCCCTTTTAAAAAAATATATGTTTTTGTTTACTTTTTTTGTTTACTATGCTTCAGTTATGAATAAACACAGTGAGTGAGTGTGTTTATTTAGAAAAGGAAGGGGCCGGTGAATGACTCGCCCCTTGACCATCTCTCCATATTGAAATATCCTCCGCAGCAGCCAGGAGGAGAGGAGGGAACCTAGCAACACTAAGGGGGGGCGGCAACGCAGAGGGAAGCCCATGCAGTAGGGGGAATCTGCACTTTACAAAGTGATTAGGGTGTGCAAAGGCACACCTGGCACACCCCCTCCGCACACCTATGACTGCCTGAGTGGCCCTGATCACTATATTTTCTAGTAAATGCTTTTCGTTTCTGTTTTAGTTGTAATGGATATTTTCATTTATCCTCCTTCCAGGTTCCTTCCTATTAATTTACCTGAACGAGTTTAGAAGTGCCGTAGCAGCCTATACGTTTCAAGCCAGTGGCCAGTCCTTGTGCCGAGGGTGGGTGGAAGCACTTTACAACGCACAGGTGAGTCTACGCGTTTTCTTGCAATGCATTTAGCATTAGGAAATCTTATACTGCCACCTAGTGTTTAGCTTGTGTATGACAGTATTATCAGGAAATAGCCCTCAGGCGGGTGCCTAATAATGACATTTTTTTAATGGGTCATTCCATTGTCAGTAGGTTCTATTGGGCTCAGCTTCCCACTGGCCTCCTGTGTCTTTTGATGACACCAGGGGTGAGATTTCTGTGCTTGAATTCTCAGTTGTTACTTATGTATTTTCCACTAATGTAGTGGCAGGGAAGCAAAGACAAGATGAGTATAAATATTTGGGGGATTGGGAGCAATTTTGTGAGGCTGTTCCTTTGGTGAAGGGTGTTCACTTTTCCCATGTAAGGACCAGGCCTATTTCTGACATTTGTCGTTTAAAAGTTAAAATCAGTATTTTTTTATTTATTTATTTTTTTTAATTGATTTATTTTACTTTTTTATTTTTATACTGTCTCTTTAATAAAAATATTTTTTTGATCACTTTTATTCATATTACAAGGAAATGTAAACATCCCTTGTAATAGAAATAAGCAGGACAGGACCTCTTTAATGTGAGATCTGGGGTCAAAAAGACCTCACATCTCACATCTACACTTAAAAACAAACAAACAAAGATTAAGTCTTTTTTTTTTCTGCAAGAAAAAAAAATGGGCCCTTTAAGGCCCTTGGGAGGAAGTGACGTATGACGTCGCTCCAGTCCTCCAAGGCCATAGAGTGGAGTGGGGGCCATCTTGCCCTCACGTGACTTCCTGCCTAGGACTACAACGACCTGGTGTAACGTTAGAAAACCATACCTCATTAGAATTCCATACCCTCGTCCCTTCCTGTCAGAAACAGCTAAGCAGCGCAGCAGTGCGCATGCTCAGAGCCCCGGATACATCATTGAACAGCAGAGAAGTTGACAAGTGCGCATGCTCGGAGGGTATTAAATTATCACGGCACTGTGTAATGTTATACTTGCGGCGGTTACATTAAAACAGTTCGGCTGCAACATGGGTCATCTCCGCTCCTATCCCTGTCACTTTCCAGATGTCGGCTACTAAATATAAAAGCGGCGGCGGGTGTATGAAATGTAAATGACGGAGATGTCGGCTCCGTGATCCGCTTTTATATTTATTAGCCGAGATGAGGGAAGTGACAGGGATAGGAGCGGAGATGACTCATATTGCAGAGGAGCTGTTTTAATGTAACGGCGGCAAGTGTAACGTTACACACACTACTGTGATAAATCCATACCCTCCGTAGGTGCACCGGAAGTGACGAGGGTATGGTTTTCTCACGGGTATGGTTTTTTCACGGAACACCGGATCGTTTTCCCCCGCTACCGACGGCTCCGGGAGGCGGAGCCGTCGGTAGCAGGGGATCCCACAGCAAATCCGCCACTGGGACCATTTTTATGTGAAAGAGGACCGCCCACCCGGTACGAAAATACTGGGGTTATGGCAGCTATCTGCTGCCATAACACCGGTATTTAACGTCAAATTAGCCACGTAAAACTGCGGCTGGTGGTCCGGAAGTTTAAACCTCAAAACCTGATTTGCATATACCAGTTATAGCCTGATGATGGCACTGTTTCCTATTTTTTCCCTTTGCACAGCTCTTTAGACTTACTCTACTAGATAAAGATGTGAAAAAAAAAGATTTGTGAAAATGCATCTACATGTGTTTGGTGGGAATGGGATACGAAAATTATTAAACTATTTCCTGCGCTGGTCAAAAGTTTTTCATTGATTTAAAACAAAAGATACCACATTTGACCACTAGATGGTGCAGAATACCATATTTTTATATAATAATTAGCCCCCATCTAGTGGCCAAATGCTGTAATTGTTTCTTATCGGAATGCAGAGAGTCCAGATCCATAACATCCAATACGATATTAGCAGGATTTTAATTATTCCATTATTACTGCAGGTTACAGTAATAAATACACACGCATGGTTTTGCAATCTCCTGATAATGGTTTGCCACTAAGTACATACGCTCTGTCTTCCTAGAACCTCTTGCAACGATTACGTCAAGAGCATGTGCAAAGCCAGCAACAAGTGTCTCACCTTCCAGAAGAGGAGGAGGATATGGAAAGCGGGACCTCCACGCCCAGCTCACCCACCATTCTTCGGCAAAGCAGCACTGATATCCCACGCAGGTAAAACCTTATTACTACCCTACAGTCATATAGCAAATGGCCTTCAAAGCCTGTAGAGACTGAGGGACCTTAGGGGGTCTGGTGGCACCATGAAAGGCCAAGGTGCACTGTGGGCCACTATTGGAGGTGGGTTTCACTATAGGATAGTGGGGGGGGGGGGCACTGTAGAGACTGAGAGCTTTAAGGGGGTCTGGTCACACCATGAAAGGTCAAGGGGTACTGTGGGCCACTATGGGAGGTGGGTTTCACTACAGGATGGTGGGGGGGGGGGGCACTGTAGAGACTAAGGGCTTTAAGGGGGTCTGGTGGCACCATGAGAGATCCAGGGGCACTGTGGGCCACTATGGGAGGTTGGGTTTCATTATGGGATGTCAGGGGGCATTGTAAAGACTGAGGGTTTTTAGGGGGGTCTGGTGGCACCAAAAGAGGTTGAGGGGCACTGTGGGCCATATGGGAGGTTGGGTGGCACTATGGGATGTCGGGGGCACTGTAGAGACTGAGGGATTTTAGGGGGGCTGGTGGCACCAGGAGAGGTCAAGGGGCACTGTGTGCCACTATGGGAGGTGGGGGTGGCACTATGGGATGTCGAGGGGCACTGTAGAGACTGAGGGATTTTATGGGGTCTGGTGGCACCATGATAGGTTGAGTGGCAGTGTGGGCTGTTATGGGAGGTTGGGTGGCACTATAGGAGGTTAGCAGGTCTGCATCTAGCTGGATGTCAGAGATGAGGGAGGCCATACCCGACAGTGGGTAATGGCCCAGTTGTTGAGAGCCTCTTTTCCAGTTTACAATAGATAGATGGGAAAGCTGATAGCATTGTGATTTCAGTTCAGGAAAGCCTTCCTTTGCCCAATTCCCATTTTATTTGCAGTTGTTTGGTTGATAAATTGATGCTTCATTGGTTTACTTTCACCATTTTGAGGGTGGATTTCTATCTTGGCTCATTAATAGTATATATATATATATTTTTTTTTCTTTCAGTCCTTCAGACAGCTCAACAGAAACCATCTCAGTGGTAGTGGTTGATGCCAGTGAAGACCTCTCTTCTCCCGAGGCCGAACAAGGCCCATTTGGCTCCCAGTCTGACGAGACCTCAATCAGCACCACGGCATCCTCCTTAACGCCCACCAGAGAGATGTTCGAAAGTATGGAGACATCGGAGGCGAGTGCAGCGGGGGATTCCAACTACCTGACACTGGAGCCCAACGCGTGTAGGTCCTCCTCCATTGACAGCGCCTACGGGACCCTCTCCCCCACCTCGCTGGAGGAGTTTGTGGAGCGCCAACAACAAGACTTGACAGAAGAAGAGCGGGAGTCGGTTAGTTCCCAGCGTTCTAATTCGTCGCCAAAACTCAAACGGCGAACCCCGGTCCAGCTCTTGCCATGCAAGTCTAAGGTCCTGAAATCCAAGTCGGAAGCCAGTCTCCTCCACCTGGTGTCCGTTGGTCCTACCAACCACACCGACGACGAAACCCAACTTTCCCAAAGTAAAAGCTTGTGCGAACTTTTTATGTCCCAGGGACCGGAACATTTTATGGACTCCAACGGCCACACCAACGGCCAGGGTTGGCATTTCGCCAAAAGGACTAGCTTGGTGGAATGTTCGTCGAAGAGCGTTGAGGAACACTTGGTAAAGCCCAGGTCCCGGTCGGACTGCACGAGGGTGCAAGTGGTCAATTTAAGCAGCTGCAGCAGCAGCTCCTCCGACCTTTCCGATTCGGGGGAGGCGGGGTTCTCCAAAGACGATGAGAGCGAGAAGTTAACGGATCCGCTGTCTGACCAGCTGGACTCTCTCCCGGAGTTTGAGTTCGACCCGGAATCCCATGTGTATGGGAGCTCTTTACCTGAACAGTGTGGCGAGGACATTGGACTGGACAATGCTAGCGATCCTGGCTGTGCCAAGAGTACAATGTCGGATCCTCAGTCGGGGCAGCACAGGAAACTTACCCTGGCCCAGCTTTACAGGATAAGAACCACTTTACTTCTAAATTCCACTCTGACCGCCTCGTAAGTGTCTACAGACCTTCGTTTTATAGTAATGTCCAGCTTCACCCCTTCCCAGCATCCCTTTATATGTGTCTTTACACCTCAGGGGCGGGAAGGACTGCCTGGTCACGTGACCACTGTGATTGGGTGTCACAGTGGTCACATGATCAGAAGCCCATCCCACTAGGTCCCGATCATTGCAAGAGACCAGGTGCTGTCTATGACGGCCCAGCCACTGTGCTGGGAGCGTGCTCCCAGGACAGGAACCTCGCTGTTCATGGACGCATGTGTGCAGGGGCAAAGAGGGCGTGATTTAACGGGTTACGTGGGCGGGAAGAGTTCAGCTCCAGACAACATTTTGTTTAGTTTTGAACAGAGCAGGGGAGGGTTAGAGCCAGTGCCAGGACAAGGTCATCTAGAGCCCAGGGAGAACATGCCCCCTCCCAGCACTAATACCCCTCAAATTTCCCCCCCTCCTAGTGCAAATCTTCTTCCCCCCATCCCCCCTCCAAACACAAATTCTCCTAAATCACCACTCTTTGCACTTCCTCCCCCAAAATTCCCACTTCCAATACACGACACACATAATATAATTCCCCTCCCACTACACATGATACCACAGTGCCCAGGGCAGCCGCCCCTCCTGCCCACCCCTTTTCCCGGCCCTGGTTAGAGCCAGATCCTATTTCTGCAACTCTCCCTGTTGGGTAGATTTCCTTTATCTTCGTCTCAGAGACAGGAAGTGACAGGAAATCCCTCCACTGGGGACACAGACAAAACCACATTTTTAGGCCCCGTTCACATTTGGCGATTACAAATCACGGCAAGACATGCGTTTGGGTGTCATTATTCTTAATGCAGTGCGATTTTGGCACAGTACAAAAATTGTGCGAGAAAAGGGTAAGAAATGTGAATAGAGCAGATCAATGAACTTAATGAGATCATTTGAATGGGTCGCACTCAGCGGGATTGCAACACGTTGGTTCGTTTTTGCTGCGGGGGGATTGGAGAGCGTCGGGATGGCGGCACGTGAACACCCCTGCTTGCTGTAATCTGGGGTGGCGGGGAGGAGTAACAGGATGGCGGCACGTGAACACCCCTGCTTGCTGTCATTTGGGGTGGCAGGGGGGAGTGTCGGGATGGCGGCACGTGAACACCCCTGCTTGCTGTAATCTGGGGTGGCGGGGGGGAGTGTCGGGATGGCGGCACGTGAACACCCCTGCTTCCTGTAATTTGGGGTGGCGGGGGGGAGTGTCGGGATGGCGGCACGTGAACACCCCTGCTTGCTGTAATTTGGGGGGGGAGCGTTGGAATGGCGGCACGTGAACACCTCTGCTTTCTGTAATTTGGGGGGGGGGGCGTTGGGATGGCCGCACGTGAACACCCCTGCTTGCTGTAATAAAATCTAAAAGGGTCAGGGACTCCTTCTGAGTGTTTCTCACGCATAGGGCAGCCCATTGAAATGAATGAGCTGCACTATATGCGATTCGTGCAAACACACAGAACTGCAGATGTGCTCCAGCCAGTGGCATGAATGGAACCTTAATAAGCAGCCATTTGAACCAGTGATCTCCAAAGTGTGGCCCTTGGCTTGCTTTTATCCAGCCCCTGGGGCACTATTCCTCCCACTGACACCAATGGGGCACTATTCCTCCCGCTGACACCAATGGGGCACTATTCCTCCCAATGATACCTATGATGGGGCACTATTCCTCCCACTGACACCAATGGGGCACTATTCCTCCCACTGACACCAATGATGGAGCACTATTCCTCCCACTGACACCAATGATGGGACACTATTCCTCCCACTGACACCAATGATGGGGCACTGTTCCTCCTACTGATACCAATGATGGGGCACTGTTCCTCCCACTGATACCAATGATGGGGCACTATTCCTCCCACTGACACCAATGATGGGGCACTATTCCTCCCACTGACACCAATGATGGGGCACTATTCCTCCCACTGACACCAATGATGGGGCACTATTCCTCCCACTAAAACCAATGGGGCACTATTCCTCCCACTGACACCAATGGGGCACTATTACTCCCACTGATACCAATGATGGGGCACTATTCCTCCCACTGACACCAATGATGGGGCACTATTCCTCCCACTGACACCAATGATGGGGCACTATTCCTCCCACTGATACCAATGATGGGGCACTATTCCTCCCGCTGACACCTATGATGGGGCACTATTCCTCCCACTGACACCAATGATGGGGCATTGTTAGTGACACCGGGACATTTTCTACTCCCCCTGGCCACAATCTGGTCCCTCTAAAGTCTGAAGAATAATAAACTAGCCCTTTGTTTAGAAAGTATGGAGATCCCTGGTATAGTAGATCCATATTACAATGTTGTTACTTTTTATATTTGTTACACATTTATTTCCTCTCTGTGGCCAGTGCAAGTAGAAAATACCCCATCATTGACACCAATGATGGGGCACTGTTCCTCCCCCTGACACCAATGATGGGGCAGTATTCCTCCCCCTGACACCAATGATGGGGCACTATTCCTCCCCCTGACACCAATGATGGGACATTATTCCTCCCTATGACACCAATGGTGGGCACTATTCCTCCCACTGATACCAATGATGGGGCACTATTCCTCCCACTGACACCAATGATGGGGCATTTTCTACTTGCACTGGCCACAGTCTGGCCCTCTCAAGCCTAAAGTACGTTATTTTTGAGGTTTGGAGACCCCTGATTGGAATTATTGAGAGAGGTTTTGTGTTTTGTTACATTGTTTTGTTATGTAACGATGACATTGATTTCTTTCTCTTCCAGTGAGGTTTAGTAACACGGATCTGACCTACCAGCAATAGCGGGAGAAAGGTGTACATAAGACTGCATTCACCGGGCGGATGTTTACGAGGCTTCTCATGGCGACAATCGCCGCCTCCTTCAAGATGGCTTCTTCCAGAGGACCTCCCATCCCGCCACCTCATGTAACGCAACTGGATTCTTCCAAATATTTTTGGAAAACTTTATCAATCCCCCAAAAACTACAAACCCAACTTACGTTTGCACTTTGAGCAATAATGAAAAAAAAAAACTCTGAAGAGGTAAAAAACGGTCGCGGCATAAAATGCCGAAAAATTTCAGCCAGTCGACGGACCGGAACTTTCCGGAAAGATCCTGAGATCCCCCGCTTTAACCTTATCTATGCCTGGACTTGTAGAGGAAACCCTCGCGCACCTGTCCTTTCCGTTCTGAGTTCCTTTGCTATTTTTACGTGCTGCCGCTACATCACTGCCGCCATTTTATCTCTTAGCGCAAGTTTAATTGGCGTAAGAAAGGGCGGTTACTGGGGTAGAGTAGAGGTATTTCGATGCGGGTCTTATGTAGAGCTGCTGCTCTTCTTCAGAAAGCTTCTGTATGTGACCAAAGTCAGAGGACGACTCTCCTGTATATACATAGGATGGAATATACGACACGGCGGCGTCACGGGCGCAGAGCTAGGCGTCCAATGACAGCACCCAGGGATGTTTCTCGATTGGTTTAAGCAAGTGAATTTTTTTTATTACACATACAAAGCCTCTTAGCAAAGTGTCTGAAAGAAGAACTGGCTGAGTTGCCCATAGCGGCCATTTAAAGCCCCCTTGTTGAATTTGATGACCTTTGGGTGATAGAAGGCATGGTGGGCCACAGAGGGGAGCAGGTATCCCAGTGAGAATGACCAGTAGGGAGATACTGGTCAATCCTCGCTTGAGCGGTTCTACTTTCCTGACAGCAGCTGGAAGGGCCCATTAGCACTCCCAACGTTGCGGTAACGTTTGGACAATGCACGTTACTGCATTGGGGGGGCGCCATTTTTTCTGAATGGCACACCAATGTACTTGCATTGTGCTGCAATTTCCTACAAAAATAGTTCATGGTGTTTTTGGGAAGTTAGGGTGCATTGGAAGCATGCAAGGTGAGCTGCCACGCAGTGTTACGGCACCACGCAACTGTAAATTGGCCCTCAGTGGCCTTTGGGTTTGTGTCAATGGCATCAGTTTGATAAGCTTCTGATACCATTTAGGGCTTATTCACAGAGGCCAATACAGCGTGCAGAGGGACCATGGGCACCCACCCCTTTATGAAAGCATGCTTTGATATGTACTGGCTGCTGGCCATGGCTAAATGGGCCTCTATGCCCATGTGAATGAGCTATTTAGAATTCATGGACCTCCTTTTGATCTGCTGTTGGCGCAAACCCACTGGAAGCCATTAAATGATATCAGGCCGCTGGCCCATTCAGCTGCAGCCATGGAATTCCCTACCTGGCAGCTGCACATAACAAAGGGGCAAGGTTGGTGGCTGATGTCTTTATCCAAATATTGCCAGAAGGCCATATTTGGGTGATGCTATTGACCAGATATGGCCATGTGACCATAATAGGTCAATATTGTCACCAGCTGGTCCAATCAGCTGCAGGCATGGAATTCCCCACCCGGCAGTTGCAAGTAAAGGGGCAACGGTGGTGTCTGATGTCTTTATCCACATATGGCCAGAAGGCCATATTTCGGTGATGCCATTGACCAGATATGGCATGTGACCATAATAGGTCAATATTGTCACCAGCTGGTCCAGTCAGCTGCAGTCGTGGAATTCCCTGGCCCACTGTCACACATAACCCACTGGAAGCCATTAAATGATATCAGGCCACTGGCCCATTCAGCTGCAACCATGGAATTCCCCAGCCGGCAGCTGCACGTAACAAAGGGGCAAGGGTGATGGCTGATGTCTTTATCCAAATATGGCCAGAAGGCCATATTTGGGTGATGCCATTGACCAGATATGGTCATGTGACCATAATAGGTCAATATTGTCACCAGCTCATCCAATCAGCTGCAGCCATGGAATTCCCCACCCGGCAGCTGCACGTAACAAAGGGGCAAGGGTGATGGCTGATGTCTTTATCCAAATATGGCTGATGTCTTTATCCAAATATGGCCAGAATGCCATGTTTCGGTGATGCCATTGACCAGATATGGCCATGTGACCATAATAGGTCAATATTGTCACCAGCTGGTCCATTCAGCTGCAACCATGGAATTCCCCACCCAGCAGCTGCATGTAACAAAGGGGCAAGGGTGATGGCTGATGTCTTTATCCAAATATGGCCAGAATGCCATGTTTGGGTGATGCCATTGACCAGATATGGCCATGTAACCATAATAGGTCAATATTGTCACCAGCTGGTCCAATCAGCTGTAGTCGTGGAATTCCCTGCCCCACTGCCATACATAACAAAGGGGTGGGAATACTAGCTAATGTCATTACCCAGATTTGGCCACATGGCCATACTTGGACAACGCCATTGACCAGATATGGCCATTAATTCTCCACCCCCCAGACGCCCGTAACAAAGTGGTGAGGATGCTGGCTGATGCTACTATTCAAATATGGCCATACTTGGCAGAACTTGGACAACGTCTTTGACCAGATATGGCCATATTGGCTCAATGGTGCCACCAACTTGCTCAATTGACTGCGGCCACAGAATTATTCAACCCGCATCCACTTGCAACAAAGGGACAAGGATGCTGGCTGATGTTATTATCCCAATATGATCACACTTGGACAATGCCATTGACTAGATATGGCCATGTTAGGTCAATGGCCGCACCAACTCCCCCAATCGGCTGTGGCAACTAAATTCTTCACTCCGCAGCCACTTGCAACAAAGGAGCGGGGATGCTGGCTGATTTCATTATCCAAATATGGTCACATGGCTATATTTGGACAATGCCATTGACCAGATAATGTAATGTGGCCATATTGGGTCAATGGTATCACCAGCATTTCTGCCCCTTTATTACGCCTGTCTGGCAGGTAACTCCATGGCTACTGCTGATTGGGCCGGCAACCTGGTTCGGAACCTTTGCTCATCACTACTCCTGACCTGCTTCAAGCGGATCTTGGCATCCCTATAGACTTTTATGGTCATTTGAAACCCACTTGAGGCTAACAAACATGGCGGACACAGGGCCCTCAATCCTTTCCTCTACACCATGGCAGTGTACAGGATCGGGCCTGCATGCATGAAATGGCGCCCTATGTACAAAGACGCTGGTTGTGATGGTAAGCCAACACCCACCTTTCTTAGGCTGGCTGAGGCCAAGGGTGGTCTATTTATATCAGCGCCATCTAGTGGCCACAATAATATTTTTTTCTTGATTCAGCATTATGGCCACTAGGTGGCGATTAGGATACATGAACCACACATGATAGAGGAAATACGGTGATTTTTTTTTTGCCCTGATTGTGCAGATGTTTGCACAACTACGTTTTTCTACATGGTCTGCAGTTGTATAGGATATAGGACAGGCTTAAGTGACTTTAGAACATCCCTGCATGCCTTGTTCTGTCTGCACAGGTGCGATAGGCGTCCATTTTTCATTTTCCCCGTGACAGTATTACCCCTCCCCCACCCCCCCGGACATGGTGCTTGCCAACATTTTAAATTATTTCTATTTTTTTTTCTTGAAAATATTTGTTGAACTAAGCTTTTTTTTTGTGACATTATTTAAACGTTCGAAGGGCACTTTATTTGTAAAAAAAAAAAAAATTCTATATATTCGCTAAACGTTCCCTGTGGAATTATTAATGAGCTACCTGTACAGGAATATTACCGTATTATCTCCGCATGTCTCCATCTCTTATGTTAAACACTGACATCTTATCCACTCTGAGTGGTCTCCTTCTTTTAATTTCTCCTCCCAAGCGGGCCTACGTGCGATGGTGGGGGAGGGGCCATGCTGAGGGCAGCCTATCAGCTCCAAAGGATTCTGTGACATCACAACCTAGTGATTGGGCTGGATTTGCAGTCTCGGGATGGCCACGCCCACATCGCCTGTAGGCGGCAATTAAAGATTTAATGAAGATGTCCTAATTTCCTTCTTCTTGTACATTATAATGTAACTTTGTATTCTGTCCGCAGGAAGCCGGCGACGCTTCACCGCGAGCCGGGCGCTTTGTTTTTCCCCTTTTTTCTTTTTTATTTATTAAGCATTTATTAGTTCTTTAAACTTGTATCATTTTTTTGTAAAAAAGTGGAAAAGAGTTTTCCTAATAATTTGGAAATAAAAATATTAATTCAAAAACCTCTACGAATGTTTATTCTGTTTTATGGTCCCTCCACCCCCTCCTCTTCCTGACTCTCCCGCATTTTTTTGTTTTTATTACATACTTTATTATAGTCCCTGTGATGTCATCACTGGGTCTCTGTGCTCCTCTATACAATGCAGGCAGATCCTGTGGGAGGGGCCAGCAGGGTGCTGTACATCTCTGCCTCTAAACATCACAGCACCCGGCCTCAGTACTCCCCTCAAGAGCACTCATTACTGATGCCAGCAGTGGGCGGGCTCTTGGGAGGAGTTATGGCTGGCAGGTTGCTGTACATAGCTTAAACCAAGAAAGTTGAACCGCACTCGGAAAAGTATGAAATCAAAGATGTCTTTTATTCCTCATAAACGAATCCATACAGACAGTGCATTGAGAGACATGCCAGGTTTACGCGTTTCACGATATAGCTTCTTGCCTCCATGCAGTGGGCCGGATCTTGGGAGGAGTTATGCAAATATAACTGGGTCTTTGCTTCTCTATGCAGTGCAATCAGATCCTATGGGAGGGGCTGACAACATGCTGTACATTGCTTTCTTTATCAGTACTACTTTCAGTCCTGATACAAGCAGTGGGCGGGCTCTTGGGAGGAGTTAGGCAAATATAACTGGGTCTCTGTGCTTCTCTATGCAGTGTGGGCAGATCCTGTGGGAGGGACTGGCAGGGCGCTGTACATCTCTGCCTCTATAATGTGAGATCTGGGGTCAAAAAGATCAAAGAAATTATATTTGCACTAAAAAGCAAAAAAAAAAAAAAAAAAAAGCAAAAGTTGCTTTAAATTTTCTTTTCTCTTATTTATTTTTCCACTGTCCCTTTAACCACTTGCCGACCGCCCACAGTATATTTACTGCAGCAGTCAGACCCTCCTGGGCAAAGCGATGTAGTACTATGTCGATCGCCCAGGAGCCTGCAGGGGGCGAGCGTGCGCCGCCGGAGGCGCGCTCCCGCTCCCGCTCGTTTATGGCGGCGGCTTCGATGTCCGCCACTCGCGATCTCCCGCTGGAGAGGGAGAAAGGCAGGCGGCTGATGTAAACAAAGCCGTCGGTCATTCTCCCTGATGTAACTGCAGAGATCATACGATCCTGCTATGTAGGATCGTATGTCTCTGTGGTTACATCACAAGCCACGCCCCTTGACAGTTAGAATCACCCCCCTAGGGATACATTTAACCCCTGCATCTCTAATAAAGTTAACCCCTTCCCTGCCAGTGTCATTTTTACTGTAACAGTGCATATGTATAGCACCGATTACTGTAGTAATTTCACCGGTACCCCCAAAAGTGTCAGTCAGGGGTCCTATCTGTCCGCCGCAATGTCGCAGTCCCGCAAAAAAAAAAAATCGTAGATCGCCGCCATTACTAGTTAAAAAAAAAACAATAAAAATGACAAAAATCTTTCCCGTACTTAGTAGACCCGATAACTTTTGTGCAAACCAATCAAAATACGCTTATTGCGTTTTTTTTATTTTACCAAAAATATGTAGCAGAAAACAAATTGGCCTAAAATGTAAAAAAATTTCGATTTTTACATTTCTGTTTTTTTTTGGGAATTTCACATAAAAAAATGTGAAAAATATTATTTTTTCAAAAGTGATGATATTTTTTTGTTTATAGCGCAAAAAAGTAAAAATCGCAGAGATGATCAAATACCACCAGAAGAAAGCTCTGTTTGTGGGGAAAAAAGGACATCAATTGTATTTGGGTACAGCGGTGCACAAGCACGCAATTGTCCGTTAAAGTAACGCAGTGCCGAATCGCAAAATATGGCCTGGTCATTAAGGGGGCAAATCGTTCCGGTCCAGAAGTGGTTAACCTGTGAAGGTGGAGAAGGTTGCGGAATCCTTCTGATGAAGTGATTGCCAGGAAATGGTTACACCTCTCATAGGACGCATTATTCTGGCAGGAGCCGAAATCCCCAATTAGGAAGCAGCTGAGATTTTACCCCCCCCCCCCCCCCCCCCAGCTGGGCCATCGTTATGTCATCCACCCAGGACCCCACCTGTTCAGTCTGCGGCAGCACACAGGAAGGGTGAGGATGGAAGCTGCTTCCACTATATATATATATATAAGGGTAGTTTGTATTGTACCGGCCATAGGCAGAGCTTTCCTTGTGTATGGATGAGATGCAGCGTGGCATGGTTCCCCTGGAGGGTTCTGCTACGGAGCTCAACCTGTGGCCCTGCACTGTGCAGGCATTGTCTGTGCTTTCCTTACCTAGGTGCCTGCTTAGACCTGTGCAGGAAATCTATTTTGAATGATTTGGGTTATGTTTTCTGTGTCGTCCATCTCTTCTTTCTTTATGTTTTTCTCCCTCTAATCTTTTCTAATGGAATTTTATTAAAAATAATAATCTCAGATGTGACCCCATTCCTAAAGGGTTTGTAGGGAGCATTGATATGTAAAAAGACTGCAATAGCTGTGATCCCTAGAAGTCTATGTAACCGGTCAGCAGTCTCTGACCGTCTCTTGTATCATGCCTGCTGTCTCTGACCATCCCCTGTATCATGTCTGCGGTCTCTGACCCTCTCCTGTATCATGCCTGCTGTCTCTGACCCTCTCCTGTATCATGTCTGCTGTCTCTGACCCTCTCTTGTATCATGCCTGCGGTCTCTGACCCTCTCCTGTATCATGCCTGCTGTCTCTGACCCTCTCCTGTATCATGTCTGCTGTCTCTGACCCTCTCTTGTATCATGCCTGCGGTCTCTGACCCTCTCCTGTATCATGCCTGCTGTCTCTGACCCTCTCCTGTATCATGTCTGCTGTCTCTGACCCTCTCTTGTATCATGCCTGCGGTCTCTGACCCTCTCCTGTATCATGCCTGCGGTCTCTCTCAGGTTTTTGTAGCATTCCATTCATTGAATATTATGTGGGGCCCTTTGACTATGTTAGGGGCACAGTTGAGGCCCTCTAGTAAGTGGGCCGCCCTTGCTGTAAAGCAGCGGTTCTAAACCAGGGTTCCTCCAGAGGTTGCTAGGGTTCCTGGAACAATGGGCAATTTCTGCCTCTCAGATAAGTTCCCCCTGACATCATTAAAGATTTTTAGCTATCTGGAAGCGGGAAATTCTTCCCAGTGTCCACAAGTGTAGGGAGCATTCATCCCACTGACCATCACACTAATGTACCATGAGTTGTAGATATAGTCATTATTAGCAGGGGTTCCCTGAGACCTGAAAATTATTTCAAGGGTTCCTCCGTGTTGAAAAGGTTGAGAAAGGCTTCTGTAAAGTGTGTGTGTGTGTGTGTGTGTACCCCCGGGGGATGAAGTGTGTGTGTGTGTGTGTGTGTACCCCCGGGGGATGAAGTGTGTGTGTGTGTGTGTGTGTGTGTATCCCGGGGGATGAAGTGTGTGTACCCTGGGGGGGGGGGATGAAGTGTGCGTGTGTACCCCCCGGGGGATGAAGTGTGTGTGTGTGTGTGTACTCCTGGGGGATGAAGTGTGTGTGTGTGTACCCCCTGGGGATGAAGTGTGTGTGTGTGTGTACTCCTGGGGGATGAAGTGTGTGTACCCCCTGGGGATGAAGTGTGTGTACCCCCTGGGGATGAAGTGTGTGTACCCTGGGGGGGGGGGATGAAGTGTGCGTGTGTACCCCCCGGGGGATGAAGTGTGTGTGTGTGTGTGTACTCCTGGGGGATGAAGTGTGTGTGTGTGTACCCCCTGGGGATGAAGTGTGTGTGTGTGTGTACTCCTGGGGGATGAAGTGTGTGTACCCCCTGGGGATGAAGTGTGTGTGTGTGTGTACTCCTGGGGGATGAAGTGTGTGCGTACCCCGGGGATGAGCTCTAGTAGCAGGAAAAACCATAGATGGAAGGTGAATATTGCAGCTAAAGATTGCTGTGTGATTTTTATCTTCCATTGGATCTGATTTTTGCTTTAACTGCTTTTTTATACTTTCTGGCTCATTGAACCGACTATAGAAAGTACAGCAATGCCGTTGTTCTGGCTCTTTAGTGACTGTAAGTTGCTGGGGAGTTTAGTTGTTCAATAGAATAAATAAATGTGTGCCTGGATTTTTTTTTTTTTTTTTTTGGTCACCATTTGTAGAGGAAGTCATTCTGGGGAGCGCAGTGCTGGGTAATGTGGAGGAAATGGTTAGCTTTGTTTTTTGTTTTCTTTTCTTTTGTATACCTGGCCATCCATTCACACAGAAAACCGTCCGCTGACTTGTGTGCAGAGTTACAAGCCGGGGGAATTCTTCTTGATCTGGTATAAGTCTGGGGGGGATTTCCTCAGTTATCAGCTGGTGGTGGGTGTAGGGAATAGAGGGGGAGGGGGAGCACATAATAATCAGAAATAAAAGAGCCATTTTTGGAAGTCTGGTGATGTTGCTGCAATACTTTCCTCCTCTCCGAGTCTGCCTCCTGCAATAATCTCGTTCCCCCACTAGATGTCCTCAGTCTTCAGGGTTGAAATACACCCATTCTGTGGGAAGTGTGTGGATGAAGAGGTCCTGTGAGTGCAGGGTGTCATCAGAGCCAGGACAAGGGGTGGGCACTGTGGTATCATGTGAGGACGGGGGGGGGGGGGGGCACTGGGGGGAATTTGTGTTGGGAGTAAGAATTTCTTTTTGGGGGGGGGCAGCAGAGGGTAAGAATTGTTCTAGGAGGGGAAATTTGGGGGGGGGGGGTTATAAGGAGCGGTGATTCAGAGGGATTTGTGTTGGGAGGGGGATGGGAGAAGAGGATTTGGAGTAGAAGGATCAATTTGGGGGTTTGTGCTAGGAGAGGTGATGTAGTATGGTGGAGGGGGCGGGGATTTGTTTAGGGATGATGGTCTTTGTGCTGGGGGGGATTTGTGCTAGGAGGGGGGATATTTGTGCTTGGGGGGGGGGGATTCATGCTAGTCTGTATGATTGGGGGGGGTGGGGGTCATGCTAGTCTGTATGATTGGGTGGGGTCTTTGTTCTAGAAGGGTTTTTTTTTTTTTTTTTTTTTAGGGGGGGGGGGGATTTGTGCTAGTGGGGATGATTGGGAGGTCTTTGTGCTTGGAGGGGGCAGATGGTCGGGTGGCACTGAGGGTAGGGTGGAACAGATTGTAGGGTGGCACTGAGGGTAGGGTGGTACAGATGGTAGGTTGGCACTGAGGGTAGAGTGGTACAGATGGTAGGGTGGTACTGAGGGTAAGGTGGTACAGATGGTAGGGTGGTACTGAGGGTAAGTTGGTACAGATGGTAGGGTGGCACTGAGGGTAAGGTGGTATAGATGGTAGGGTGGTACAGATGGTCAGATGGCACTGGGGGTAAGGTGGCGCTGCTGGTAAGGCCACAATACAGGCACTGAGCTCTGCATGCTTCCTTGTGTTCCCTTTAAGAATTCATCCGCAGCACAGTCCATAGTGGAACTCCTAACCACCAGGTCTGGGCCCTGATGGAGGCTTCTTTGGCTGCTGAAACGCGTTGGATACTTTCCACTGGTTGTGTCAGGAGCAAAGGTTCTAGGGACTTTCCAATTGATCAAAAGTAAACACCAGGGGGTGCTAATCTGAGTGCAGTATTACTGAGAAACTCCGCCCCCAGCCATATCTGTGCGACTTGTCATGCGATTTGATAGTTTTCAAGCGATTTCAAATCACTTGACAAGTCGCACCCTTTTGTCTGCAAATGGACCTTTCCTTTTCAATCTGCAGCTGCTGTAATCTTCTGTAAAATGCAAAATGGCCACTTGGAGGTATAGTATACAGAGCTCCCCCCCCCCCCCCCCCCAGAAATGTAATTTCCTGCTTGTGCGATTGGCTCACCAATTTTCCCAGAAGTCTGCACTAAGATACAAGTCAGATTTTGGACATCCCCTGCAGCAAAAATGTCATTTTTGTTGAGATACTCCCAATAGGAACACGTCTAAAGGGATGCAGAGCCTGCCACTTTCCTTATTAGAGCCCTGCAGGTGCAGCAGCTGGTAATAGTAAAGTCACTCCCAGTCACATTCACGCAGAGGAACAAACAATGATTTCTTCAGAATAACAAAAGGTAGAAATCTGCAACATAAATTGTTACATTCCCTGCAATGTACAGAGATCACCGGGGGGGGGGGGGGGGGGGATTACTCTTTAACACATCCTACGCATGAATGTAAAAAAAACCTTCTGCGTGCAGCTCCCCCCAGAGCCCCCCCCCCTGCTGCTGTCAATCACAGCCAGTGAGCCAATGAGGAAAGAGCAGGGCTGAACCGCGCGTTTTTTTGTGTGAATGGACATGAGCGTGGCTCAGGAGCGAGTCTGCATGAGTGTTTGCTATTGGGGCACTCGGCAGGGGGGAGGAGCCAGGAGTTCCGGCGGGGAAACCCAAAATGAAGAGGATCGGGATTACTCTGTGAAAAACAATTACACAGAGCAGGTAGGTGTAACCTGTGTGTTATTGAAATAAATAAAATAACCTTTGGAATCACTTTTATATAAAAAACCAAAGTGGCAACTCACACGTGGCAGTGAAAGTAAACGCATGTCACAAAAGTTTCATCTGCAGCTGATAAATCTGCACCCGGGATCTATCAGTACAGTTCAGAAGGTAGAAGGGCCCCATCACTGGCTGGATGGAATGAAAATCCTCAGCAACCAGGAAGCCAATGGGGGGCAGTGGAGTGCAGAGCAGAGATGACAGGAAGTGATGTCAGAGCAGAGACCTGAATGGGGGCGTGGCTATCTGTTTCTGAGCTGCCCGACTTTTGTCAAGCCTCAAGTCCACTTTGTTTTTATTTATTAAAGTTTTTTTGTAGTACTACACTCCGATTAACGTGAGGGCTGGGTAAATGCTCATGACGTTCGTCCAACAGCACAGTCCATATTGGAACTCTTAACAACCAAGTCCGAGCCCTGATGACGTCTTCTGTGGCCCGAAAAGCGTTGGATATGTTCTATCCACTGGTTGTGTCAAGGTTATAGGGAACTTCCAATTGTTGGATGTAAACAACAGAGGGTGCTAATCTGAGTGTAGTAAAGCAAAAAAAAAAAAACTATTATATAAAACCAAAGTGGCAACTCACATGTGGTAGTGTAAAACCAAAGTGGCAACTCACATGTGGTAGTGTAAAACCAAAGTGGCAACTCACATGTGGTAGTGTAAAACCAAAGTGGCAACTCACATGTGGCAGTGAAAGTAAACGCATGTCACAAAAGTATCATCTGCACCTGATCAATCTGCACCCAGGACCAAACAGTACAGACCAGGAGGTAAAAGGGCCTCACTGCTGGTTGGATGGAATGAAAAGCCTCAGAAACCAGGAAGAGAATGGGGGGCGGCTGTGGAGCGCAGAGCTGACAGGAAGTGATGTCAGAGCAGAGAGCTGAATGGGGGGCGTGGCTACGTGTTTCTGAGCTGAGCTCCTTTGTCAAGCCTCAAGGCCACTTTGTTTTTATTTATTAAAGTTTTTTGCAATACTTCACTCCGATTAACGTGAGGGCTGGGTAAATGCTCATGATGTTTGTCCAACAACAGCACAGTCCATATTGGAACTCTTAACAACCAAGTCTGGGCCCTGATGAAGGCTTCTTTGGCCCTGAAACGTGTTGGATATGTTCTTTTCACTGGTTGTGTCAAGAGTAAAGGTTATAGGGACCTTCCAATTGTTGGAAGTAAACACCAGAGGGTGCTAATCTGAGTGTAGTAATGCAAAAAAATCTTTAATATATAAAACGAAAGTGGCAACTCGCATGTGGTAGAGAAAGTGAGTGCTTGTCACAAAAGTATCATCTTTATCATCCAACCCATTGCGTTGGATACTTTCTTTCTACTGGTTGTGTCAGGAGTAAAAGTTTTTAATAGGGACCTTCTAACTGATCCTAAGTAAACACCAGAGGGCGCTCATCTGAGTGTAGTAAAGCAAAAAAAAAAACTTTATTATATAAATCCAAAGTGCCAACTCACGCGTGGCAGTGAAAGTAAACGCATGTCACAAAAGTATCATCTGCAGCTGATCAATCTGCACCCGGGATCTATCAGTACAGTCCAGAAGGTAGAAGGGCCCCACCGCTGGCTGGATGGAATGAAAAGCCTCAGCAACAAGAAAGCGAATGGGGGGGCTGTGGAGAGCTGACAGGAAGTGATGTCAGAGCAGAGAGCTGAATGGGGGCGTGGCTATGTGTTTCTGAGCTGCCCAGCTCCTTTGTCAAGCCTCAAGACCACTTTGATTAGCATGAGGGTTGGGCAAATGCTCGAGATATTCGTCCAAAATTTAAACCCCTAAATGTAATTACATGAAACACCCTAAACAGTAGTTTTGTATATTTATTTATTTTGTTCAAACTAATTTTTTTCGAAGCAGCGAAATCAACAATTTGGCTGCAAAATCCCTTGTTTAACCACTTACCGCCCGCCCGCCGTCATATGATGGCGGGACGGTGCGGCTATTATCCTGGGCGGACGTCATATGACGTGACCCAGGAAATGCACGGCAGGCGCGCGATCGCGGGCGCGCCGCCGTGCACTGCCGGTGTCGGGGTGTCCCCGGGACACCCCCCGTCACCGGCAGGGGGGAAACAGCCACTGGGCGTGGCTGTTTCCCACGTGATCGGCTGTGTTCCAATGACACAGCCGATCACAATGGAGGCGGCCGGGAGATGACCGCGCATGCGCGATCGGGAGCGCGCAGCGCGGTCATGTCGGTGGCACTGTGTTCCGTAGGAACACAGCTGTCACCGGCAGTAGTAAACAGTCACTGATAGTGACTGTTTACTATGTGATCGGCTGTGAATCCATTCACAGCCGATCAGAAAATGTAAACAAAGAGCAGTAACTCAGTGTTACTAGCTCTTCTCTCCTCATACAGTTTCCAGTATGAGGGGAGAAGAGCTAGAAATAGTGAGTTACTGCTCTGTACACATGTAAAAGTAAAATCACACTAATAAAGGTCCCCCCACACACTCCTCAGCCCCCCCCAATGTCACCTGTCACCCAACAGTCACCTCATCAGTGCCCAGAAATTGACACCCATAACGTTCACATGTGAGCGCAGCGATCGCAGGCAGAATCACCGCGATTCTGCCCGCAATCCGGAAATCATTGCAAATTGCGGGACGCCTGTGCGTTGCCCGTGATTTGCAATAGCACCCCAAACGCTGTGCGATGTTGCCACCATTTCCGCCTGCCGAATCGCGGTAACATCGCGCAAACAACGCATGACGCCCAAAAAAGGTACAAGAGCTTCTTTGGGGCGTCATGCGTTGTTTGCGTGATGTTACCTCAATTCGGCAGGCGGAAATCGCAGCAACATCGCACAGCGTTTGGGGTGCTATTGCAAATCACGGGCAACGCACAGGCGTCCCGCAATTTGCAATGATTTCTGGATCGCGGGCAGAATCGCAGTGATTCTGCCCGTGATCGCTACGCTCACATGTGAACGTAGCCTAAAATTCACCGGTCACCAGAGACTGCCATCAGTACCGCCGTGCACCATCGCCCGTCACCTGTCACCCATCAGTGACCATCGCCCGTCACCTGTCACCCCATCAATCACCGTCACCTGTCACCCCATCAGTCATCCGCACCTGTCACCCCATCAGTCACCGTCATCTGTCACCCTATCAATCATCGTCACTTGACACCCCATCAGTGATCCTCACTTGTCACCCCATCAATCATCGTCACATGTCACCCCGTCAGTGATTGTCATCTGTCACCCCATCAATCATCGTCACTTGTCACCTCATCAATCATCGTCACCTGTCACCTCATCAGTCATCGTCACCTGTCACCCCATCAGTCATCGTCACCTGTCACCCCATCAATCATTGTCACCTGTCACCCCATCAGTCATTGTCACCTGTCACCCCATCAGTCATTGTCACCTGTCACCCCATCAGTCATTGTCACCTGTCACCCCATCAGTCATTGTCACCTGTCACCCCATCAGTCATCGTCACCTGTTTGCCATATGCATGCAATCACTTACTGACCGCCTAACGACTATATGCGTCTGCCATTAAAAGCTAAATACTGGGGTTATGGCAGCAGATAGCCCCCATAACCCCGGTATTTTTTGAAACGGCGGGCAGTCGGCTTTCAGATAAGGGTGGTCCCAGTGGCGGATTCACCGCGGAATTACCCTTACGGTGCAGGGGAAGAGGTGCCCCCCCCCCTCCTGCCGCGTCCCAGACGTTTTCCCAGCTTACCGGACCAGCCGGCAGCGGGGAAAACTATCCGGTCCCGGATCCTCAGAGACAGGAAGTCGAGTGAGGGCAAGATGGCCCTCACTCAACTCTATGGTCTTGGAGGACCGGAGCTACGTCAAAAGACGTTGCCTAGCAACCGGTTTAAAGGGCCGCTTTTTTTTTTTTCTTTTTTTTTTTTTCCTCTTTCAACAATTTTTTTTTTTTCTTTTCTTTTTTAGTGTAGTTGTGAGGTGTGAGGTCTTTTTGACCCCAGATCTCACAATAAAGAGGACCTGTCATGCCTATTTCTATTACAAGGGATGTTTACATTCCTTGTAATAGGAATAAAAATGATCAAAACATTTTTTTTTTTTAAACTGTGTAAAAATAAAAAAATAATAAATAAAATAAATAGGAAAAAAAAAAATTAAAGCGCCCTGTCCCCGTTAGCTCGCGCGCAGAAGCAAACGCATACGCAATTCCCGCCCACATATGTAAACGATGTTCAAACCATACATGTGAGGTATCGCCGCGATCGTTAGAGCGAGAGCAATAATTTGAGCCCTAGACCTCCTCTGTAACTCTAAGCTAGTAACCTGCAGAAATTTTTTAAATGTTGCCTATGGGGATTTTTAAGTACCAATGTTTGGCGCCATTCTGTGAGCATGCGCAATTTTGAAGCATGACATGTTGGGTATCTAATTACTCGGCGTAATATTATCTTTCACATTATGGAAAAAAATTGGGCTAAATTTACTGTTTTCTTATTTTTTAGTTAAAAAAAGTGAATTTTTTTCAAAAAAATCGCATCTGGAAGACTGCTGCGCAAATATGGTGTGATAAAAAATATTGCAACGATCTCCATTTTATTCTCTAGGGTCTCTGCTAAAAAAAAATATATAATGTTTGGGGGTTCCAAGTAATTTTCTAGCAAAAAAAATGATTTTAGCTTGTAAACACCAAGTGTCAAAAATAGGCCCAGTCTTAAAGTGGATAAATGGACAACTTTGTGTAAAGCGCTACTTGGATGTTAGGCCTATGTGTGTGGCCAGGCTGTGAAAAAGTGTTACACATGTGGTATCGCCATACTCAGGAGGAATAGCAGAATGTATTTTGGGGTGCAATTTTTGCTATGTACATGCTATGTGTTAGAAATATTGCATAAATGGACAGCTTTGTGTAAAAAAAAATGTGTTTTCATTTTCTTTCCACATTTTCCAAAAACTTGTGGAAAAAAATGACATATTCAAAAGACTCATTATGCCTCAAAAATTATACGTTGGGCTGTTTGCTTTCCAAAATGGGGTCATTTTATGGGGGTTTCCATTGTCCTGGTGCTCCAGGGCCTTCAAAAGTGCGATAGGTTGTCAGGAAATTATATGTGTAATTTGTGCTCCTAGAATGCCGGACGGGGCTACTTGAATGTTAGGCCTCTGTATGTGGCCAGGCTGTGAAAAAGTCTCACACATGTGGTATCGCCATACTCAGGAGGAGTAGTAGAATGTGTTTTGGGGTGTAGTTGCAAGTATACATGTGCTGTGTGAGAGAAATAACCTGTTAATATGGCAATTTGTAAAAAAAAAAAAAAAAAAAAAAAATCTTCATTTTGCAAAGAGTTGTGGGAAAAAATGACAACTTCAAAAAACTCTCCATGCCCCTTATTAAATACCTTGGAATGTCTACTTTCCAAAAAGGGGTCATTTGGGGGGTATTTGTACTTTCCTGACTTTTTAGTGTCTCAAGAAATGAGATAGGCCTTCAGTACATCAGGTGTGAGCAAGTGTGATCAATTTTCAATGATTCGCACCATAGCTTGTGGACTCTATAACTTTCACAAAGACCAAATAATATACACTTACTTGGGTTATTTTTACCAAAGATAAGTAGCAGTATAAATTTTGGCCAAAATTTGTGAAGAAAAATGACTAATTTGCAAAATTTTATGACAGAAACAAAGAAAAATGCGTTTTTTCACGATATTTTCAGTCTTTTTTTATTTATAGCACAAAAAATAAAAAACCCAGTATTGATCAAATACCATCAAAAGAAAGCTCTATTTGTGTGAAAAAAAGGACACAATTTTTGTATGGGTACAGTGTTGCATGACTGAGTAATTCTCAGTCAAAGTGTGAGAGCGCTGAAAGCTGAAAATCGGTCTGGGCAGGAAGGGGGTGAAAGTGCACTGTAGGCAAGTGGTTAAAAAAAATTTTTTGCTCAAATGACTCCGCCAATGGCTGTTTGTCGATCCCTCTCACCGCTCGTTGAGTCACCGACCCAAAATAAAGTATCGGGAATGTTGACATGACGCGTTGCGACATACGTAGTATCTGTACTTTCGCTCAGGAAGTATTACGTTTTCAGTTTACGTTTTTTCTTCTAATCTTCTTTTTTTTTTTTTTTTTTTTTTTTTTCTTCATTTTCCATTTGATTTTTTTTTTTTTTTTCTGGTGCCCTCTGACTCGCAGTAACCTTATCTAGGTGATGATATCAACCCGCCCACGGTGTTCAGAGACTTCACCGCTGCTGTCGTAGACGTGTACATTTTAGTGACATTTCTGTTCTAAGGATCATAGCTAGGCTCTACAGTTTGTCACACGCTATGCAAATTTTTTAAAATTTATTTATTTATTTATTTATTTTTTTGCAAGCACTGCGAGAGATTCTGAGCCGGGTGGCCTAGTTATTAAACCAATCAGCCGTGACACATGAAAAAATCAGAAGTGTTCCCGTGTTTGATGTGAGAAGAGATCCTGAATCCTTCTCCAGAGAAGCATCAAATGCACCCTAGATCTGTATTGGTTTTAATAAATTAAAGCTGAAACCCATCTATTAAAAGGGGAAAAAAAAACTATATATATATATACTGTGTATGTGTATGTATATGTGTGTGTGTATGTATATATGTGTATGTATATATGTGTATATATATATATATATATATATATATATATATATATATATATATATATATATATATATATATATATATATATATAATTTAAATATTTTCCTCAATAGCCAGGATATAAATACACTTTGTTAGAATCAAATGCCTTTACAGCCCAGATATTGCATTGTTAAAGTAAAAGTGACATCATCACTAGGCTGTATATAGCTTGTGGGTATATATAGAGATAGATATATAAATTTATAAAAATTAAAAAATCAATAGCCAGAAAGAATATAAATCCACATTGCATGCATCAAATGCCAAAATAATTATAATATTAAAATAATAAAAATAATTATATAAAATAAATAATAATATGATTATTATATAATAAAATCATAGTAAGTGCAGATACATTAATAAAAATAAAATGATAATAAGAAATTAGAATTATAAAATCAATAGCCAGACAGGATATAAATCTATTTTGTGTGCATCAAATGCCTTTAGAAACCCAGATATTACCTTTTTAAAAGTAGCAGTGATGTCATCACTGTGCTGTTCATAGTCTTTGCAGAGAAATTAATAAAACAAAATATATTTATTAAATTAATATAAATTATATAATAATCTAAATTATATAATATAAATAATTATTATTAAATAATATAATCCTAGTATGTTCAGAGAAATTAATTAAAATAATAATAATCTTTTTTTTTTTTTTTTTTTTCTTATTTATTTTACCCTTATTTTTACACTATTCCCTTGTAGCGGGGGCGCTTTAATTTTTTCTTCTTTTTTCCTATTTATTCTATTTTTATTTTTACACTGTCCCTTTTTAAAAATATATTTTTTTTATCACTTTTTTTCCTATTACAAGGGATGTAAACATCGTTAAGTGGGGAAAACATGTAAACATCCCTTGTAATAGAAATAATCAGGACAGGTCCTCTTTAATGTGAGATCTGGGGTCAAAAAAGACCCCACATCTCTCATCTACATTAAATAACAAAAAAGTAATTTTTTTTCTGCAAGAAAAAAATGGGTCCCTTAAGGCCATTGGGAGGAAGTGACGTATGACATCGCTCCGGTCCTCCAAGGCCTTAGAGTTGAGTCAGGGTCAGCTTGCCCTCACTTGACTTCCTGCGTAGGAGGGGAGAGGACCGGATTGTTTTCCACGCTACCGACGGCTTCGTTAAGTGGGGAAAACAACCGGGAAACGGCGGGGTGGGCACCTCTCCTGCCGCCCATAAAAGTGATCCCGCAGCGAATCCGCCGCTGGAACCACTTTTATGTCAAAGCAGACCGCCCGCCGTTTAAAAAAAAAAAAAACAATGGGGTTATGACAGCTACAATGGGGTTATGACAGCTATCTGCTGCCATAACCCCGGTATTTACCGTCAAAGTAGCGATGTATAACTGCGGAGGGCGCTCTGGAAGTGGTTAAAAAAAGGAGGTTATATTGTACTTCCATCAAAGAGGACGGGGATCAGCATGTATTGTATAGGAAATGGCTGGATGGCGCTCCACCTGTGTTCCAGCTGACCGGAAATACGATCCAGCGATGTGCAGGAGAGCCTTGCCTCTCCGGAGACTTGCACTCCGGATTGACAGCTTATTTTGCTGCAGCCAATATCCAATCAGGAGATGGAGGGGGCGGGGCCAAGCCGCAGCTCCGTGTGTGAATAGACACCGAGAGCAGCAGCTCGGTTCAGGTGCCCCCGTAGCAAGCTGCTTGATGTGGGGGCACCTGACAGGAGGGAGGAGCAAGGAGTGCCAACGTAGGACCCGAGAAAATGAGGTTCCAGGCTGCTCTGTGCAAAACCAACTGCACAGAGGAGGGAAATGTAACATGTTTGTTTTTTTTTTTTAATGAAAAAAATAAAATAAAGCTTTACAATTACTTTAGCGGCACCCCCAAATGCGGGTAGCAGCCGTGCGTTTACCTGGCCTACCGGGATACCGGGAAATCTCCCGGTAGGCTGGCAAGTTCCCCCTGCAATGGGGCTGCTAATACCTGTGAACACATTCGGCTATTCCCGGGTAGACGGCGCATGCACGGTGACGTGTTGGCGTAGAGCGGAGCCATTTCTAAATGTAACCTCACCAAGAGGTAAGTGAGACTCCTCCACAGCCCCTGCATCTCCTCAGGAGATGCAGTGCTACGGAGATGGTACAGGAGATTCTCCTGTACCATCTCCGCAGCACTGCATCTCCTGCACTATGCCTGCATCTCCTGTACCATGCCTGCAGCCCCTGCACTATGCCCGCAGCCCCTGCGTCTCCTGCACCATGCCGGAACCCTGCATCCCCTGCACCATTCGCGCAGCCCCTGCATCTCCTGTACCATAATGAAAAAAATAAAATAAAGCTTTACAATTACTTTAGCGGCACCCCCAAATGCGGGTAGCAGCCGTGCGTTTACCTGGCCTACCGGGATACCGGGAAATTTCCCGGTAGGCTGGCAAGTTCCCCCTGCAATGGGGCTGCTAATAACTGTGAACACATTCGGCTATCTCCTGCATCTCCTGTACCATGTCTGCAGCCCCTGCATCTCCTGCACCATGCCCGCAGCCCCTGCATCTCCTGTGCCATGTCTGCAGCCCCTGCACCATGCCCGCAGCCCCTGTTTCTCCTGTACCATGTCCACAGCCCCTGCACCATGCCCGGAGCCCCTGCATCTCCTGTACCATGCCCGCACAGCCTATGACCACCTCCTGTACCATGCCCGTACTTTTACCACTTTTAACCGGAATTTGCTTATATATATATATATATATATATATATATATATATATATATATATATATATATAGCCCTATGTGCTTTCATATCTGTATTATCTATATATAATACACTCTCCAAATGTGCTGTAAAATGCATGGTTTTCCCTTTTATGAACAAGAAAATAATGGCGTTATGCGGTTGGACTGGTGTAATAATGCTATGGGGCTGATATGAAATTATTTCCAGGGCTGAATTTTATTTCCAGTCCGGCCCTGTGTGGGGGTCAAAAGGTCAGGGCCAGGATGAGTTACTGCAACCATACAAAAACACACAGAGGGCGCACCGACCTAAGTGCATTATCCTGAAACAAATAATTTATTGTATAAAAACAGGGTGAGTATTAAACTCACAAATATGGGCATCCGCAAGGGGGCAATTGCCCCCCCCCCCTTGAAATCAGGGATCGGTAAGGTGTCTGCACACTGACACTGGTCTATAAGGGACCCTGGCTGCTCTAAAGGGGGATCTATGGGGACCCTGTTCTAAAGGGGATCTACGGGGGACCCTGGCCTGTTCTAAAGAGGATCTACGGGGGACCCTGGCTTGGCCTGTTCTAAAAGGGATCTAGGGGGGACCCTGGCTTGGCCTGCTTTTTAAGGGGGATCTATGGGGACAAAAATGGGTGGGGCATGGGTGACCTTAAAACGATGCCCCCCCCCCCCAAAAAAATGTTCTGCGGACGCCCATGCTCACAAAGTTCCAATTATTAAAAGCACATCACAACATCACAAATTCCAGCATGTTCTGTCCAAATGTATATCAACGTGTACAGATACAACAGAGACTGAAGACCCACCCCCCCCCCCCCCCTGTTTAATATTTTTTATTTTTTTTTACAATTTGTTATTTTCCTACAGGACAGGGAAGGCTGCAGCACAGTGGAAGGGGGGCACACAGGGAGGATCAGGTGCAGGCAGAACAGGGAGGGGGGATCGATGTTGGAGAAGCAATTACAGAAAGGATGTCCTGTGTCTGTGTCTCTCCCTGCAGCAGCTGAAAGCTGGCAGAAGGGGGACAAACTGGCTTGCAGCTGCTGTAGAGAGCCGCACAGGGCTTCCTTCTTTAATTGCTGCTCTGCCCCGCCGCACTGATTCCCCGTGCTGTTGGGGCCCCCCTGTCTGCCTGGGCCCCCTACAGGAGGACTGGTGGTCCCCCCCCCCTTATCAGCAGCCCTGGATCACATACTAGGTAGGTGATCTGGTGCAGCTGAGCCGCCTATCTACTGTATGTCGGCAAGTGGTTACCAAAAAGCATTTTAGCCAAGATGCAGGAGACCACTACAAGCTCTTAATGCGCTGGTATCTACCCCAGTGTTGCCAACCCCCCGGAGGGAAATTTACTGGCAGAACGTCCAAAATTTACGGACGGCACAAATTTTTTACTGGCACTGCAAAAATGTACATAAACAGGCTGTTTTCAGTGCTAAACCGTGCAAATATCAATACTTAAACTATAAACATGTAGATAGTGCTATTAGCAATGTGTTTAGGTTAAACAAAAGTCAAAAACCATATTTCTCCATTTACATGAAGATCAGATTAATATAGCCCAGCCAGCACAGAGTTCCCCCATATATCAGAGTGTGCAGGATTCCCCCTTACAGTGTAACTCTGACATAAAGAGGAATGCTGCAGATCTTGATTTAAGGGGGAACTCTGATTTAAGTGGGGGCTCTGGTGACCAGAAACCTCCTTTATATCAGAGTCCACTGCATTCCCCTTTATATCAGAGTTCCCTTTTACATCAGGGTCCGCAGAGTTCCCCCTTCACACTGTAAGGGGGAGAATCCTGCAGACTCTGATGTAGAGAGGAATATCAGGAACTCTGATGGGGGGGAGGGGGGACTCTGGTGACCAGAGACCACCTTCCACAGATTAATTACACTAAGGTAAGGGGGGGATTCCCTGCTATAAGGGGGAAACCTTTATATCAGTTCCCCCTTACATTATTGTATTCACCCAGCCCTTGCATCAGTGACCTCTCCTTAGCCTGGCCTGGCAGCGCTGTCACTTACCTGAGGGTGGTCAGAGGCTGCGGAAATGATACGGAGGTGTTCAGATGCTGTGGACATCATACAGGAGGTGGTTAGAGGCTGCGAACATGATACCGGAGGAGGTCAGAGACTGCGGACGTTCTACAGGAGATGGTCAGAGGCTGCGCGGACATGGTACAGGAGGTATTTAGAGGCTGCAGACACCCCCCATTCCCCCCCAACAGTAGTGTCCTAATCTGCCCCCCTTCACCCTCCACATCAGTGTCCACCTCTGCCACCTTTTACATCACCGTCCCACAGCAGAGTCCTCCTCTGCCCACCTTCATATACCCTCTACAGCACTGTCCTTCTGTGCCCCCTTCAGCCCCCATAGTACTGTCCTTCTGTGCCCCCTTCAGCCCAAATAGTACTGTCCTTCTATGCCCCCTTCAGCCCCCATAGTACTGTCCTTCTCTGCCCCCTTCAGCCCCCATAGTACTGTCCTCCTGTGTCCCCTTCAGCCCCCATAGTACTGTCCTGTGTCCCCTTCAGCCCCCATAGTACTGTCCTTCTGAGCCCCATCAGCCCCCATAGTACTGTCCTTCTGTGCCCCCTTCAGACCAAATAGTACTGTCCTTCTGTGCCCCCTTCAGCGCCCATAGTACTGTCCTTCTGTGCCCCCTTCAGCCCCCATAGTACTGTCCTTCTGTGCCCCCTTCAGCCCCCATAGTACTGTCCTTCTGTGTCCCCTTCAGACCCCTTAGTACTGTCCTTCTGTGCCCCCTTCAGACCCCTTAGTACTGTCCTTCTGTGCCCCCTTCAGACCCCATAGTACTGTCCTTCTGTGTCCCCTTCAGCCCCCATAGTACTGTCCTTCTGTGCCCCCTTCAGCCCCCATAGTACTGTCCTTCTGTGCCCCCTTCAGACCCCATAGTACTGTCCTTCTGTGCCCCCTTCAGACCCCATAGTACTGTCCTTCTGTGCCCCCTTCAGACCCCATATTACTGTCCTTCTGTGCCCCCTTCAGACCCCATAGTACTGTCCTTCTGTGTCCCCTTCAGACCCCATAGTACTGTCCTTCTGTGCCCCCTTCAGACCCCATAGTACTGTCCTTCTGTGTCCCCTTCAGCCCCCATAGTACTGTCCTTCTGTGCCCCCTTCAGCCCCCATAGTACTGTCCTTCTGTGCCCCCTTCAGACCCCATAGTACTGTCCTTCTGTGTCCCCTTCAGATCCCATAGTACTGTCCTTCTGTGCCCCCTTCAGACCCCATAGTACTGTCCTTCTGTGTCCCCTTCAGAATCAGCCCCCACAGGCACTGTCATTCCCTGTCCCCTTTAGTCCCCACAGGCACTTTCATTCCCTGTCCCCTTTAGTCCCCACAGGCACTTTCATTCCCTGTCCCCTTTAGTCCCCACAGGCACTTTCATTCCCTGTCCCCTTTAGTCCCCACAGGCACTGTCATTCCCAATTTCCCTGTCCCCTTTAGTCCCCAAAGGCACTGTCATTCCCAATTTCCCTGTCCCCTTTAGTCCCCACAGGCACTGTCATTCCTCCCTGTCCCCTTTAGTCCCCACAGGCACTGTCCTTCTCTGGCTCTGCCGGGTCTGCCCCCTTCTTCTCACAAGTTCCATGAGTGTCCTCGGCTCCTGAATCCTGACTGTGCTCCTCTTCTCTAGCCACAGCTACTCTCACCGTGGATCCGATAGGCTCAGGCTGGGGGAAGTAGCGGCCGCGGCGGCAGTGGCGGGAACATTCTGGGCGGGCCATGGGCAAGGCAGAGGCGGTCAGGCGGGGGAGGAGGAGATGATGACGAGACTCACTGACTGTTCGAGTGTCCGGCGACGGGACCGAGGCGCACGCCGCGCATGCGCAGTCAGAATGTCTCGCCGCAGCTATCGTTTTAACGGGCACTTTTCTCCTGCTACGGGCATTTACGGGCAGGAGAAAAGTGCCCCGATTTTACGGGCTGTCCGTGAATATACGGACGGTTGGCAACACTGATCTACCCCTCGGTCACAGACTGATGCGGTCAGAGGGGCACACTCCTTCATCTTTGGTGGGAAGCCCTGTGATTTGACCTTTCTGGTTAGATATTAAAACTCAGATAAAGAATCAGTGGCGGCTGGTGCTCCATGGGCCGGGGGGGGGGGGGGTCCATGGGCCATGCGGGAGAGGAATTGCACCATAGCCCCCCCGGACCACACCGGGCCGCACACCATACCCCCCCCCCCCCCAGGACCACAGCAGGACCCCGCCCCCCAGGGTCACTCACCCTGCCTGGACATCTGGACATGTGCAGCAGCAGCAGCAAATGGCGGCGGCTTCGGCTTCTTCCCCCTCAGTCTTCTGCGTCTCCTCCTCCATGCCCAATGGCATTGCTTCTCCTTTCGGCCAATCAGGAAACTGGTCTCAGCACCCGCTTCCTGATTGGCCAGGAGGAGGATCCGTGTGACAATATTCATTTGCTAATGTCACACAACTGGGTGGGCTCACTACGCCCCGCGCCCACCCTTTTTTTAGCCTATTAGAGCCTCTGGCTGTAATCACATGGTTATATAAAAAAAGCCCCATTGAACTGCATAAAGATTAGGGGGCCGGACGCATGGATAGGGGGGGCGGCGCCCCTGCGCCCCCAATGCACCAGCTGCCACTGTAAAGAATGCTCTTGGGGTTGATATTCCGATGTCGCCGGCTCACTTCCTACTCCACATCCCCACCCTCCTGGTTAGTCGATATAAGAAAAGCGCGTTATCGCACCTCCTGAATGCGGATAAAAGACTTATTCCTATATCCTGGAAATGTCCCCAGGTGCATACTAGAGAGGAGTGGCACAGGAAAGTGGCTGAGATCAAGGAGGCAGAGAAGAGGGTGGTGATGTGTCAGGACAGGCGTGAGCGCTTTGCTACTTTGGGCTCCTTGGCTGCAACACACTGATCCAGTATAGCCCGAAGCAAAATAAATAAATAAAGCGTAGGGCTAGCATGACTGGGTAGAATCAGGGAGAGATTGGGTCAACCAGGTAGTTCTTTGGTCACTTACCCAATTGGTGATTTTCATTAGGAAGAAGGGGCTGCAAGGGGGGTCTTAAAGAAGCATCCGGGGAAGGGGAGAAAGTGCCCACCTCTACACTGGATTTGTTCATTGGTACATGGTCTTCATGACTTGGCGGTTGGGGTCTTTGGAGGCGTTTAAAAATACCTGCTGTGCTTATCAGTTTAGGGACCCATCTAAGGTATGGAGTCATCTGTGGAATGCCAGGTAATGGTTCATTAACTGGTAGGTTAAAATTGTGAGGTATCTGCAGAATGTGGAGGTCATCCCCGAGCCGGTGTGGTGCGGCTGGGGACCATGTATGTAGTTCTGCAGATACAAAGTGGATAATTGATACTTGGTGCCTCCAAAGATTGGCAACCTTATGTTTCTTGTTATTGTAGTAGTATTATTTTGGTTCCTGTTTTAAGGAATGTTTGTTATATATTGTTATTGGTTTAATAAAGGGACGTTACGGCCAATTTTATTTCAACAATGGTGTTTTGGTAGTTTTGCAGGTAGTTGGGGTAAAAGGGGTTGGGTTGGTTAGAGGTTACTTTTTTTTTTCTAACTCCGCGGTGGTGCAACAAACTTAAACAAAAAAACCCAGTAAGTGAACACAAAAAAAGGTGCATGTGAACACACACAAAAATTGCACATAGGGGTGTGCTTTGCCCATCCCAAGAAGGGGTAGGACCTCTACCCTGAACCCCCGGGGCACAAGGCTCCTGACAGGGACAAAGGGTTCCAATGATCTGCCAGGCCTTCTGCCCAGCCGAAGCCGACCCTGAATACTTGGTGTAACGGAACCACCGACCCCACACTGTACTTGTGGTCTTCCGTCAGTATACGGCTTCCTTGCAGTCATGAACATATATTGATATTCCAGCCGCCCTACATACAAAACTAACCTGACAACTTGGCTTGTACAAGTTTAAGGAACCTTCCTCTTCCATGGCCGCTGATATCTGTACCTCTCCTCTTTTGCTATCCGGACCTTGGATCCCGGTGGAAGTTTGGATGTCCCAGACTGCAGGAAGCATCCATCAGCTTACCACCAATGTAATGGATCAACTGGTACCCCGACTGGGTACCTCCGTTGATGGATGCTCCTAGTGCTTCTCGAGGTCTCCAAGCACTCCACCATATACCATAGCCACCTCAGACCCCACAAACCGCAGCAGCATGGTTGGGGTCTCCCCATCTCCTACCCACCCTGGACCTACGACAAGGCTCCAGGTTCCAGTGGGTGAACCTCTCTTTCCCCAGAGAGTGGAACAGGAACAAGCTCTTACAAGAGCTTAGTGATTATCCAAGGGAGTATGAAGAGCATGGCAATTCCTTGTAGCAGATTCCCCCAATAAGAGACAGGACTCTAGATTGAGGGTGAAGTAGAACTCTAGGTTTAATGGTACAGCTGCTCTTTTATACAGTGTTCCCCCACAAGGTTACCGCCCAGGTGGACCTTGTGGGGAACAGGGCATGAAATTCACGATCCAATAAAAACAGAGTTTTACACTGAGTCACTCCCATACAGTGTACACAATCCCTCCCCTCTGCCTGATTACATTATCATATGCAGATGAAATTGTATACAGAAACAGAATTAACCTGAACTAATTATCTAGCCATTTGGACAGAACAATGAGAGGTCATTAACATTTAACAATGGGACAGGCAAACTTAACACAATACACATCATCTCAATACACAAACAATAGGGAAAGCATTGACATTGAAGGACATGGAACAGCAGCCAATGCGATTAGCTCTTTCAATGAACATGTTCAGAATCAAACAGGAAAAGTCCTCACATATTTCTAGATACGTGGCTGAAAAATATTACTGTCCCACTTGAAGCAATTCAAACCATTATCTGTCTTTTAGTACCAGTGACGGTGGGTACTGTCACACTTGGTCGAGTGGCTCTCCCAAAGAGAGACCCCCCCCCTGGGGATAGAGGAGGAAGGAGCCTGAGGGCCACACATCCTCCCCCCTAGACTTCAGGGCAAGCCCGAGGACTCACACCCTCCATCCTAGTGAGAAGAAAACACACACAAAAGTGTAAGGTGACGAAACGTGGGAGAAAAAAAAAAATAAGTGGCCGTGAATGGTGCACTGGCCGGGCCCTGAGGTTGGTTAGAGGTTATGATGAGGGTGAGGATTACATCTGGGGTGCCTTAGTCATGACCCGATGCCATCCAGCTTGAAGGTGACTTTGTTGGAGTTGGTGGACCCCTCGTTGAGTACCTACTTGAATTGTGCTGGCATTACCTGAATTCCGTTTTCGCATTTCTGTCCAATGTTTTTCTTTCTTTTCCAGAAGTTCGGATAAATGTGGGCGAATATCTGTTGTGTTTTTGTTTATGTTCATGTTCCCTTTGTGCTATGTCCACTGCACTAGATTAGATACCTGACCTCTATGGTTCAGCTACTTAAGCCGGTTCTTCACCTTGTGGGGGCCTGGGGTGGATCCTAGTGGTGTTGCCCCTGGATGAAGGTTTGATGGAGGCTTCATAGCCCCCCTCGTCTTTTGGTGAGGCCGATGGGGTTACTCTCTGGCCATTTCATGATGAGACACCCTGGAGGGCTAGAGTTGGCCTTCAGCATAGGTCTCGTGTTTTGTACAGTCAGATTGCCTGCCTATGGAAACCCCTGGGTCAAACAAGGGGTGATCCCATCAGTTCCGATGCTTCACCATTTCCCTTCTTCCCTTTTATGCCTCATGTGTTTGTAGTTGTACATGCCGATGCATTTACCTCCGTTACATTATTCGCAAACCCTCATAAGAAGGGCATTGTTGGCCACGATGTGTTCTCTGTATTGCAAATAAAGATTACATTTTAAAAAAAAAAAAAGTTTTAGGTCTAAGTCCATATTCACACTTACAATCTGGAATTGCTGCGATTCTAAATCAGGTTGCAAAACGCTCAAGGCGGGTTTGGATGCCATTCATTTCAAATGGCACCCCAAAGGCAGTGCAATTAAATTTATTTATTTTTTTTATTCCCTGCAATTGTCGTGCGACAGAATTGTGCTGCGAAACACAAATTTAAAAATGGCATGAAGCTTGTCGCCCCAAAAAGCAGCAGGAGCTTCTTTTGGGTGACAAAACATTGGGAAGCTCATTGCAGTGAACATGCGAAATAGCGAGTGAGAACCTGAGTTCCCGCTACGTGAAGTGTGGGCGGGGCCTGAAGATTACTTTAAACCCCCCAAAACGTGATGTATTTTATTTTTAAAAAAAGCGGAGACCCTGGAGAATAAAATGGTGGTAGCTACAGTTTTTTTTTTTTATGTCCCATATTAACACAAAGGTTTAACCAGCACAAAATTTCAGTAAGAAATTCACTAGAGGTAATTGTCGGGCACACAAATGGGATATATGACCCACTTTTTTGGTAAAATTTAAAAGATGAGGGTATGCCGAGTAAATAGATACTAAACATGTTCAGCCTTAAAATTGTGCACATCTGTGAAACATCGCCAGACTTCGGTACCCTAAATTTTCAAAAGTTGACCCGCCGATACCTGCCATGTCCTTGGCCCACAGGTGGGATAGTGGAACCCAGAATATATGACGAAAGGGCAGGGCTGGCCCTACCATGGGTCCCGAAGGGTCCATTGGACCCAGACAGCACTTTGAGAGGGGCGGCAAATTGATGGCCAATATTTTGTTTTGTGTTTTATTCAGGGGCAGCCGCTCCACTGCCCTATAAAAAGGCCGCCCTGCTGCCCCTCAATACGCATAATCATAGTTGTGGGACGCAAGGGTGCTTGCACACAGTACAACTCTTCTTCTGCTCTGGTGCATGCGTAAGGCTAGGCACTGAAGACACTGGGAGCACTGGGAACACTGGGAGAGAGCAACAGAGAGGTAATAGAAGTATGTTCTGTGTGACAGGACACAAAGGGTGTCCATCATTTTTCTAGTAGTGGTTGCTGATCTGCTGGATGGCCAAATTTTGCAAAACCTGTCATGCTCAAAAATCACTATACAGCCCTAGCTTGTTATTATATTACCCTAGCCTGTCTATATACTAGCCTAGCGCACACCTATACCAGCCTAGCCTGCCCCTATACCAGCCTAGCCTGCCCCTATACCAGCCTAGCCTGCCCCTATACCAGCCTAGCCTGCCCCTATACCACCCTAGCCTGCCCCTATACCACCCTAGCCCGCCCCTATACCACCCTAGCCCGCCCCTATACTACCCTAGCCCGCCCCTATACTACCCTAGCCCGCCCCTATACTACCCTAGCCCGCCCCTATACTACCCTAGCCCGCCCCTATACTACCCTAGCCCGTCTATATAGTAACCTAGCGCACACCTATACTACCCTAGCCTGTCCCTGTACTACCCTTGCCTGTCTATATACTACCCTAGCCTGCCCCTGTACTACCCTTGCCTGTCTATATACTACCCTAGCCTGCCCCTGTACTACCCTCGCCTGTCTATATACTACCCTCCCCTGTCCATATACTACCCTAGCCCACCCCTATACTACCCTAGCTGCTTTATATACTACCCTAACCTGCCTATTAACTACCCTTGCCTGTCTATATACTACCCTTGCCTGTCTATATACTACCCTTGCCTGTCTATATACTACCCTTGCCTGTATTTTGCATATAGACAGGTTGCTGTTGAACGTAAATCTGACTTCCTGATAAATTTAATAATAGTTTTAATTATCGTGATATAAAATAATGGATGTGGGGGCCTTTTGGTGGGCATGATTTCGTTTTTTTTTGGGGGGGAGGGGGGGGAGGGGGGTGGGCGTGGGCAGTATTTAATTCTTGGACCCAGGCAGGGTCTTGGGCCAGCCCTGTGAAAGGGTCACACATTGTGGGGTCTGTAGAAGAGATCCAGGGGCCGCCCGGAATTATTTCCATCTGTGCAGTGAAAGGGTTCAAATAGAACTAAGAACAACATTTTTTTTTTTTAGTTTTGGATAGCGGAGAGGAATTAGAACCCCTATCAGGCTTTTATTGTTGTCAGATTCACTTTCTCTCTTTGTCCTGGCGATCGTTATCCCCCATTGTGGAAGCAAATCCTAAAATTTTGAGTTTTCACCAGAACAGGAATAGAGGGGAAATCTTCCAATGGGGACACTAGCTCAGGGCTTCCCATTCTTTGGAGGGATTTCCTCTCACTTCCTGTTTTGGCTGTGGGACAGGAAGTGAAGGGAAATCTACCAAATGGGAGACGGGATGGCAAAAAAAGTATCCAAAATGTACAAATTTTTTTTTTTTTTTTTTTTGCTTTTAGTTCTATGTTAAATAATCTCTCTGCAACCGGCGTGCAAAATTTTCAACTGCCGCTAATTATTGTGTATTGCCACGGCGGTATTTCAGGTAACCCGATAATTCTCGCTAGTCAGAAGACATCCGGGTTTATTTTGTATTTAACGTTCGATGTTTCTTCCCCTGTAGTAAGTCGGAGTCATTTTTCAGAAATGTGCTGTGGTTAGCCCCGAGGATCGATGTCAACGCACTTCCCCTTAGTGTGGGTTTTTGATTTAGATGACAAGCGCAGGGGGCGTGGCCGTCACAGCCAAAATCGTGCAGCTGACTTTAGTGGTGTCTGTTTAATGTTTTTTAGTTTCAGTGTCTTGGCTTGGAGGAACGAAGATCACTGAACGTCGCACTGTAACAATTGGTGATCCATGACTCGATACTTTGTATCCTCTCCGTAGTTCTCTTCTCACCATGAAGAATACTTTGTTCCTTCTGCTGCTGAGTTGGGTGAGTTGTGATATTTTATGTATTGGATGTGGTTTGTCTGGGACTATTGTATGGTAGAGGTGCCAGGCTTGGTTCACACCTACAGATGCGACCGAGCGCATGCGCGCGTTGCTGGCAGCCTGTTTGTTTTATTGGGCTGACCTATGCCCAAGAAACCCTTTTCTGAAAATGCGCCACACTAAGCAGCATGGTGCAATTAATGGCGCCACACTAAGCAGCATGGTGCAATTAATGGCGCCACACTAAGCAGCATGGTGCAATTAATGGCGCCACACTAAGCAGCATGGGGCAATTAATGGCGCCGCACTAAGCAGCATGGGGCAATTAATGGCGTCAACTCATTGTCTGCTAAAAGGCAGCGCGTTTCTGTGCGCAGCAGCAAAGCGCACAATTTTTTACGCGGTCCCCGAAACACATAGATGTAAACCTGGCTTGAGCATTTGTGTGGGCGCCCCGGGTCACTTTTGCTTTAGTTAATTGATTTTCTAAGGAAGGGGTCTCCAAACTGTGGCCCAGAGGCCGGATGTGGATTTTGCTTGGCTTTATCTGGCCCTTGGGGCACTTTTCCTTACAATGATTCAAGACACTAATCATGCCACTGACACCCACAATGGGGCAATATTCCTAGTACTGACCCCAACAATGGGGCAATATTCCTAGTACTGACCCCAACAATGGGGCAATATTCCTAGTACTGACCCCAACATTGTGGCAATATTCCTACTACTGACCCCAACATTGTGGCAATATTCCTACTACTGACCCTAACATTGTGGCAATATTCCTACTACTGACCCCAACAATGGGGCAATATTCCTACTACTGACCCCAACAATTTGGCAATATTCCTACTACTTACACCAATGATGGGGCACTATTCCTCCCACTGACACCAATGATGGGGCACTATTCCTCCAACTGACACCAATGAGGGGGCAATATTTCTCCCACTGATGCCAACAATGTGGCACTTTTCTTCCCACTGACACCAATGATGAGGCACTTTTCTTCCCACCGACATCAACGATGGGGCACCATTCCTCCCAATGACAGCAATGATGGGCCACTATTCCTCCCACTGACACCAATGATGGGGCACTATTCCTCTCACTGGCACCAATGATGGGGCACTATTCCTCCCACTGACACCAATGATGGGGCACTATTTCTCCCACTGATACCAATGATGGGCCACTATTCCTCTCACTGGCACCAATGATGGGGCACTATTCCTTCCACTGGCACCAATGATGGGGCACTATTCCTCCCACTGACACCAATAAAAAAAAGACAGACAATTTTGAAAAAAAAAAACAAAACAATATTTTTTACTTTCTGCTATAAAACACATCCAATAAAAACATGTAAAAAAAATAAAATTTTCTTCATCAATTTTGGCCAATTTGTATTCTGCTACGTATTTTGGTAAATAAAAAATCCCACTAAGTATATATTGATTGGTTTGCGCAAAAGTTATAGCATCTACAAACTGTGAGATGAATGTAATGTTTATTTTTCTTACTAGTAATGATGCCGAACAGCGATGTATAGCGGGACAGTGATATAGCGGTGGACCATCTGACACTAACTGACACTTTTGACATATTTGGGGACCAGTGAGACTAATACAGTGATCAGTGCTAAAAATATGCACTGTCACTGTACTAACGACACTGGCTGGGAAGGGGTTAAACATCTAGAGGGATCAAAGGGTTAACCGTGTGCCTAGCCAGTGTTTGTGTTCTGCATGAGGTGCTTTTACTAGGGGAAGAGATGGATTTAATTCCCTGCTTTGTGGGGAAAGAAAATCTATTACTTCCCTGCTGATAGGCAGGGCTCTGTCCTGTGTAAATTCATGACGATCGCTGGGTGCCGGCTGTAATCTATTGGCCGACACCCAGTGATCGGCATCTGCTGTGTTTAATCATAGCATGGCTGGGTCCCGGTGGCGCACACCCCCCTATCCGGAAGTGTCAGATCATGTACTAAATACATGATCTGGCGTAGCTGAGTCGCCTATCTATGTTATACGATTGGCAAATGGTTACCAAAAACACGTTAGACCTAAGTCCCCATTCACACTTAGCGATTTGGATTTGCCACGATTCTGCCCGCAGTTCTAAATTATGTGGCGACCGGTGCAAACGCGTAAGGCGAGTTTATTCTAAATGGCACCCTCCTAAAGGCGGTACGAATTTGCTGCAATTGTCGCGCGACCGAATTGCGCTGCGATCGCGGTGAAACACGACTTTAAAAATGGCGTGAAGCTTTTCACCCCAAAAAGCAGCAGGAGCGTCTTTTGAGTGACAAACGCGCATAGGCAGCCCATTGAAGTGAATAGGACGCCTTGTGCGTAAAACTCGAAATCGCGTGGGAGTCGCCCACACAAAATGATGTCACATCTTATCACAAAGGTTTAATCAGCACAAAATGTCAGACGAAAATAAATAATTTTCAGGCACATAAATGCGATATATTCCTCACTTTTTTGGGAAAATGTAAAAGATGAGGTTATGCCGAGTAAATAAATACCAAACATGTTAAGCCTTAAAATTGCGCAAATCTGTGAAACGTCACCAGACTTCGGTACCCTAAATTTTCAAAAGGTGACACCACTTCCCAGCCATAGAAAGCCATAGAACGTCTTTGGGTTGAAGTGGATAAATCATATAGTGGATATAGATATATAGTGGATAGTCATATACAGTATCTCACAAAAGTAAGTACACCCCTCACATTTTTGTAAATATTTTATTCTATCTTTTCATGTGACAACACTGAAGAAATGACACTTTGCTACAATGTAAAGTAGTGAGTGTACAGCTTGTATAACAGTGTAAATTTGCTGTCCCCTCAAAATAACTCAACACACAGCCATTAATGTCTAAACCGCTGGCAACAAAAGTGAGTACACCCCTAAGTGAAAATGTCCAAATTGGGCCCAATTAGCCATTTTCCCTCCCCGGTGTCATGTGACTTGTAAGTGTTACAAGGTCTCAGGTGTGAATGGGGAGCAGGTGTGTTTAAATTTGGTTTTATCGCTCTCACTCTCTCATATTGGTCACTGGAAGTTCAACATGGCACCTCATGGCAAAGAACTCTCTGAGGGTCTAAAAAAAAGAATTGTTGCTCTACATAAAGATGGCCTAGGCTATAAGAAGATTGCCAAGACCCTGAAACTGAGCACGGTGGCCAAGACCATACAGCGGTATAACAGGACAGGTTCCACCAAGAACAGGCCTCACCATGGTCGACCAAAGAAGTTGAGTGCACGTGCTCAGCGTCATATCCAGAGGTTGTCTTTGGGAAATGGACGTATGAGTGCTGCCAGCATTGCTGCAGAGGTTGAAGGGGTGGGGGGTCAGCCTGTCTGTGCTCAGACCATACGCCGCACACTGCATCAAATTGGTCTGCATGGCTGTCGTCCCAGAAGGAAGCCTCTTTTAAAGATGACGCACAAGAAAGCTGACTAAGGACATGGATTACTGGAACCATGTCCTGTGGTCTGATAAGACCAAGATAAACTTACTTGGTTCAGATGGTGTCAAGCGCGTGTGGCGGCAACCAGGTCCTAATCAATGAGCAGCGGTGAAGTGGCTGGGTGAGCGGCCATTTGTGGCAGTCACTTGAGTGCACTATGTTCAGGCTATGGTCCCCCCCCCCCCCCCAGAGTGGAACACCAGGGCCTGGCTTGCAACTCTGGTAGTTCAGCCACCGGGGCAGGCTCAAGGGGCAGCTGCTTTGGATCCCACAACAATGACTGGGCCAGTGGCAGCTGCCCCTTTTGCCCCACATTAAAGATGGCTCTGGCCAGGGCTGCTGTTAGAAATCACGGGGCCCCGTACAGACTACCTGGCAGGCCACCCCCCCCCCAAGAAAATATTAAAGATATATTTAGCTAAAATTACAACAAAATCACTATTATCAGACACAAATAAAACATAACTCGCATAATTCCTGCTAATTCTAAAAAAAAAAACGATGTTAAATAAAAAAAGAAGATGAGATGAGAAAAATATCCAGACTGGGCAGTTGGAGCTCAGTGATCAGAGAGACAGAGAGAGAGAAACAAAGTTACAAATAAACTCCTGAGCAGAAATAAGTGCTGGGAGGGGGGCCCACACAAATGAGGGGGATTAGTGAGGGACGACTGTCTCTTTCTCAACAGATAAAAGCTGATAGCAGGGAGAGGGACAGATCAGATTCAGGTGCTGGAGGAAGATTTCTGTATTTCTTGTCCATCACTAATCCCCCTCCCTGTGTGGGCCCCCCTGTGTGCTCGGGCCCCCTACAAGAGGGCTGGTGGTCCCCCCCTATCAGCGGCCCTGGCTCTGGCTACAGGCATCATCCCGGTATCGAAATTTACTTTAGCTGATTCTTTTTTAGGCAGAAGTGATTTGAGTGGCTAAACAGCCACTCGATTACTTCAGCGGGCATCGCAAGTGGGTCCCCCTCCCCTCCTCCCACCGTCTTTCCCAAGCTCACCTATCAGATCGCAGAGCCGGGAAACCGCTGCAACCGGCGGCAACGGCGACACTACGGAGAGAGGAACTGAGCGACTAGGATTTAATCACTTCAGGTTTCGGCTCTTTGTTTACCTGGCCGTTGGTGGCCAGGTAAGCAGCTGATCAAACCTGTGTCTGATTTGCTGCACTGGAGCCCAGAGGAGAGATATGGGTTCTAATAGACCCCAGATCCCTCCATAAACTGGACCTGTCATGGCCCATGCTGCCACAAAAGATGTTGTTCATCATTTTTGAAAGCAATAAAGTTGATAAAAAAATTGTGACAGTACAAAAATAAAGTTTCAAATTAATTTTAATTAAAAAAAAAAAATATTTTTTTTAAAGCGCCCCTCCCCCTTTGTTTACGCACCACCGCATATGTAAGTCCTGCGCGCGTATGTAAATGGCGACCGTACCACACATGTGAGGTATCGTCGCGATTGTCAGAGTGAGAGCAATAATTTTAGCACCAGACCTCCTGTATAAACTGGTAACCTGTAAAGGCTTTTAAATGGTCCCCTAAGGAGATTTTAAGTACCGTTGTTTGGCGCCATTCCACGGGCGTACGCAATTTTAAAGCCCGACAAGTTGGGTATCTGTTTACTTGCCGTAACATCATCTTTTATATTTTAATAAAAAAATCGATAGTATATAGTGTTTGTGTGCAATAAGTATCATTAAAGTGTATTTTTTCCCCAAAAAAAATTGCATTTGAAAAACCACTGCGCAATTACCTTGCGACATAAACTGACACCCACCATTTTATTTTCTAGGATCTTTCTAGGGTATAGTTTGGCACAATTCCACATGTGTATTCAATTTTAAAGCGTGACTAATCGGTATCTATTTACTCGGCGTAACATCATCTTTTATATTTTAACAAAAAATATTAGGTTTTATATAGTGTTTGGCCAAGAAATGAATTAACCACTTAAATACCGGGCACTTTCACCCCCTTCCTGCCCAGGCCAATTTTCAGCTTTTAGCGCTGTTGCATTTTGAATGACAATTGCGCAGTCATGCTACACTGTACCTACACCAAATTTATGTTATTTTCCCCCCACAAATAGAGCTTTCTTTTGGTGGTATTTGATCACCACAAAGTTTTTTTTCTTTTTTGCTAAACAAACAAATAAAAAAACCGAAAAGTTTGAAAAAAAAAATTAGTTTTTTTTGTTATACAATTTTGTAAATAGATAAGTTTTTTCCTGCACTGATGGGGTGGCACTGATGGGGTGGCACTGATGGGGTGGCACTGATAGGCAGCACTGATATGTGGCACTGATATGTGGCACTGATAGGCGGCACTGATAGGCGGCACTGATAGGCGGCACTGATAGGCGGCACTGATGGGTGGCAGTGCTGGGCACTAATGGGCGGCACTAATGGGCACTGGTGGGCGGCACTGGTGGGCAATAATGGGCACTGGTGGGCGGCACTGATGGATGGCAATGATGGGCACTGGTGGGCAGCACTGATGGGGAGGGCCAGGGCCGTCTTTAATATTGATTGGACCCTGGGCAAATATTTTCTTGGGCCTTCCCAAAACCACTTATTAACTATTTGCAGGCAGTGTGGGCTCAAGGGGCAGCTGCTTTGGGCCCCACAACAATGACTGGACCCCGGGCAGCTGCCCCTTTTGCCCTGTGTTAAAGACGGCCCTGGGGAGGGCACTGGTGGGCTCCTTGGGCCCTGATTGCCATCCCTGGTGGCCATGGTGGGCATCCCTGGGGTCATGGGTGGGCATCCCCCCTGTCAGGAGAGCCGCAGATCGGCTCTCCTCTACTCGTGCCTGTCAGGCACGAACTAAGGAAAGCCGATCAACGGCTCTTCCTGTGTACTATGTGACCAGCTGTGATTGGTCACGTAGTAAAGAGCCTACGTCAGTAGGCTCTTTACTGAGATCAGAGATGCGGTGTGTCAGAGTGACATGCCGCATCACCGATCGCATTATCCTGCTGCCATCATATGACGTCCGGTCAGGATAATGCAACCACTTTCCCGCCGTAAATCGCCTATAGGGCGGGCGGGAAGTGGTTAAAGTGCATTTTTTTCCCCCAAAAAATTGCTTTTGAAAAACTGCTGCATAAATACCTTGTGACATAATAAATTACAACACCCACCATTTTATTCTCAAAGGCCGTAGTTTGGTGCCATTCCACAGGCGTACACAATTTTAAAGCATGGTATGTTAGGTATCTATTTACTTGCTGTAACATAATCTTTTATATTTTAACAAAAATTTTTATTTTATATAGCTGCCATCTTTGCTCATCAATTCTTCTTCTTTGCCATTTTATAATGGACTCTGTCAGTATGAGCAATTTTTATCTCTTTTAAGAATTTTCTAGCTATTGGTTACTTTGTTATTCCTCTACGTTACTTGTAGTACTGGGCTCCACTTATGCCGATAATTACCCCAAAGCTACAAAAAGCTCAACATTAAAAAAAAATGCATGACTTGATCGGGCATGCCCCGGTGTTTTTATACAAGTGTATAATGAGGTGAAAGGATGTGGTGGACAGGGTTGAGGCTAATGCTCGGAATTGTTGCACGTTGGAAATCTGTTCTTTGTGGTCATTATAAAGGGCTGTGCTTGTGGTGCTGCTTTACCCCCCTCCCATTTAACTGCTGCCTATGTACAAACTCATGGGATGGATTACTATGATGGATGGATGGATAGAAGTGATGGGAGGGAGAGATGGATCGATAGGATGGGTGCCTTAAGGCATCATGAAGGCTGCCCCCACGACAACTTCCCATTAATCCACGTCTAATATAAATGGTCCCAAGTCCCAGAAGCCAATTTTTTGGTATACTCACCCCTGGTTGTATTGTATGGAACTACTCCAGAGCATCTTACCCTGGCATATCACCATTTTTGTCCACACTCTTCTGAACGATCTAGGGCTGGCAGGGCTCCACCAGGAACTCTAGGGCTGGCAGGGCTCCACCAGGAGCACTGTTGGTTTCCATGAAATGTTTGGAGACCTCTTGGGTTGAGTTGGCTCTTTCAAAGCAGAGAGAAGGAGTAAAAGAAAGGACTTCTATTTTCAGTTTAACCTGATCTCCTTCTTTGGACAGGATTGAAAGCCAGTTGGATATGAGTGTTGGATGGATTAATGGATAGCATAGACTGGCTGAATGGGAAGGATGTCTGATACCAACCAGAGCACTATTAAGAAACCATGAAGGATGCCACCATGACAGCGGAAGGGGGTCCAATAATTTTCCCAATCCATGCCTAGTATAAATGGTCCCCTAAGTCCCAGCAGTTCCCTATTCTTCACAAATAATATACCACCCCTGGTTGTAGTATATGGAACTACTCCAGAGCATCTTACCCTGGCACATCACCCTTTTTTGTCCACACTCTTCTGAACGATCTAGGGCTGGCAGGGCTCCACCAGGAACTCTAGGGCTGGCAGGGCTCCACCAGGAACACTAATTAATTCAATGAGATGTTTGGGGAACTCTTGGGTTGAGTTGGCTTTTTCAAAGCAGAGAGAAGAAGGAAAATAATGGACTTCCATTTTCAGTTTAACCCAACCCCCCTCTTTGGATAGGATTGAAAGCCGGTTGGATAGGAGTATTGGATGGATTGATGGATAGCATAGACTGGCTGAATGGGAAGGATGCCGGATACCTATTAGGCATTATGAAGGATGCCACCATGATAGTGGGAGGGCGTCCAATCAATTTCCCAATTCACACCTAGTATAAATGGTCCCCCAAGTCCCAGAAGCTGCCCATTCTACACAAATGGTATACCCACCTTTTGGTTGTAGTGTATGGAGCTACTCCACAGCATCTTACCCTGGCACATCACCATTTTGGCCCACAGTCTTGAATGACCTCAGGCTGGCAGGGCTCCACCAGGAGCACTGTTGGTTTCCATGAAATGTTTGGAGACCTCTTGGGTTGAGTTGGCTCTTTCAAAGCAGAGAGAAGGAGTTAAAGAAAGGACTTCTATTTTCAGTTTAACCCGATCCCCTTCTTTGGACAGGATTTAAAGCCAGTTGGATATGAGTGTTGGATGGATTAATGGATAGCATAGACTGGCTGAATGGGAAGGATGCCTGATACCAACCAGAGCACTATTAGGCATCATGGAGGATGCCACCATGACAGCAGAAGGGGGTCCAATCAACTTCCCAATCCACGCCTAGTATAAATGGTCCCCTAAGTCCCAGAAGCTGCCCATTCTACACAAATGTATACCCACCTTTTGGTTGTAGTGTATGGAACTACTCCACACAATCTTACCCTGGCACATCACCATTTTGGCTCGCACTCTTCTGAATGACCTCAGGCTGGCAGGGCTCCACCAGGAACGCTATTGGTTTCCATAAAATGTTTGGAGAACTCTTGGGTTGAGTTGGCTCTTTCAAACCATAGAGAAGGAAGAGAAGAAAGTATTTCCATTTTCAGTTTAATCTGATCCCCCTCCTTGGATTGGATTGAAGCACAGATGGATAGGAGGGATGGACGGATGGGAAGGATGTCTGATACCAACCAGAGCATTATTAAGAAATCATGAAGGATGCCACCATGACCCTGGCAGATCCCCATTTTGGACCACAGTCTTTCGAATGACCTCAGGCTGGCAGGGCACTGTTGGGTTTCCATGAAATGTTTGGAGACCTCTTGGGCTGAGTTGGCTCTTTCAAAGCACAGGAGTAAAAGAAAGGACTTCTGTTTTCAGTTTAACCCAATCCCCCTCCTCGCTACTTTCACTTTGCTGGTATTTTGGAATATATTTGCTGTGTAGTGTTGTGTGTGTGTGTGTTTTTTTTTTTATTGTGGTTTGATCAGAGGGCTCGGCAGTCCCCATATGCATGCTGTCTGGTTTACAGGAATGACTGCAGACATTGGCCCTAGAGATAACACCTCACACACCATGTTTCCGCCTTACTTGCGAAACGTGTGACTTACCGAACGGTATCTTGGTTACAAACAAAATTTACTATATTAAAAAATGTGCAATAAAATTTATACAAAATGATAACTTGATGAAGGGTGTTTATTGAAAAGGGGATCTACCTTCCCACGAGCCCTCCTGAGAACTGAAACCATCAGCAGTTTTAGTTTGCAGATTTGTATCCTTGACCACAAACTTACAACCTCCTCTGCACCAAGGACGAGTGATCAGAGGTTAATCAGTTTACTTTATGTCATTTTCCTCCACTTACAGAGAAAATTATTTTCTAACAAAAACAGAAGGTGCTACGTGGCAGTGGACTGAAACTAAACCGTATTCTATATGCACACATTAAATCTTCTGAATAGGTTTTATTCGCACCCACTGTACCTGGGTTGTCCTCAATTTACATTCTTACCTGCCCAGCAGGGCCGGTGCTTCCACTAGGCAAACTAGGCAGCCGCCTAGGGCACATTGCCACCTAGGGGCGCAGCCAGGAGTCGGCACTCTTTCTCCATCATGAATTCTCCATCATGAATGATTATTGTGAGCTGAGGTGAGGGGCGGAGGAAGAAGGGACAGCGGAAGATGCCAAGTGTCTTGGGCAGTGGTGGAACTACCAGGCCCTGGCTTTCCACCACTGTTGGTGGGGCCCCAAAAGGCAAGAACGGAGCCCCCCAGAGTGCTGCCTGCATGATGATCCTCTATAGGTGGAGCTGAGCGGCCTTAACCCCGGGCAGGAAGTGACTCTCTGCACTGAGCTGGTAGGCAGCCGTTTATTTCCCTGGGTCGATATTAAGCAGGGAGCGGAGGAGAGCTGAACCTGAGCCAGAGCTCGGCACTGGAGGGTGGAACCTTTACTGGGGCAGAAGCGACGAGGCACCAGAATGGTCTGAGGAGGTTGGTGATGAAGGACGTGCAGAGCTCTCTGACTGCTGCTTTTCCCTCCACCAGGAGCCACCGCGTTTTAACAGGGGTTCGGGGTCACCAGGTGTGCCATGAGGAATTGGGGTCCCTGGGTGTGCCATGGGGATTGGGGTCCCCAGGTGTGACACGGAGGAACATCAGGGTCCCCAGGTGTGACACGGAGGAACATCAGGGTCCCCAAATGTGACATGGAAAAACATCAGGATCTGACATAGAGGTACATCGGGGTCAGTGGGTATGACAGCATGACATGGAGGAATATTGGGGTCCCAGGGTGTGACATGGAAAAACATCAAAGTCCCTGGGTGTGACATGGAGGGACATTAGGGTCCCCGGGTGTGAAATGGAGGAATATGGGGGTCACTGGGTATGACAGCATAACATGGAGGAACCATCAGATCAGGGTCATTAACCCCTTCCCTTTTTGGGGGGGGGGGGGCGCAAGTAGCTGGTCTTGCCTAGGGCATGAAATAGTCCAGCACCGGCCCTGCTGCCCAGCAGATCCAGCATTGTCCTGCTGTGTTCTGCTACAGCCTTGTCCCGTGCCGCCATCTTTGTTTAGCACTTCTTCCTGCTTTGGGCAGTCTGGCCCCTGCTGAGGTGCGGCAGGCTCACTCTCTTCCTTGCTCTAAACTGACCATACAATCTACAGAAGCTGATCTGTGTTGGTGTGGTCTGTTTTCTACCTTTGGCTGGCCATTCAGAGGTACAGGAGGACACTGTGCAGACACACAGCATGCATGGATTGGGTAGTTTGTTCATCCTCCACGCCCCCGACCAATCACAGCCTGCCTGTTGATCATGCCCCCTTCCCAATTACAGCCTGCCTTTGATTGGTTTGCGCAAAAGTTATCGCGTCTACAAACTAGGGTAAAGATTTGCCGTTTTTATACCTTTTTTTACTAACAATTCCGGCAAGCTGCGATTTTTTTTTTTTTTTTTTTAACCACTTGCCGACTGCCTAACGCCGATCTACGTCGGCAATCAGCCCCTCACAGGCAAAGTGACGTAGGGCTACGTCACTAGCTTGTAAGGGTCTAGGGAGCGAGCACGCGCCGTCACGGACCCCCCCCCCCCGCGCGTGTGACCAGCGGACCCGATGTCCGCCGGTCACTCTGCGATCGGCGGGGGAGAGGGAGAAAGTCAGGCGGCTGATGTAAACAAGCCACCTGTCATTCTCCTCGGTGTAAAGACACTGATCACACGGATCTACTATGTAGATCCGTTGATCAGTGTCCTTACAGCTCAAGCCACAGCCAATCACAGTAGAAAGCACGCCCCTAGGGACACACACAGCCCCTCCCTCCCAAATAAAGTTAACCCCTTCACTACCAGTGTATTTTTACAGTAACAGTGCATATGTATAGCACTGATTACTGTAGAAATGTCACTGGTACCCCCAAAAGTGTCAAAAATGTCAGTCAAGGGTCCGATCTGTCCGCCGCAATGTCGCAGTACCGCAAAAAAAATTGCAGATCGCCGCCATTACGCGTTAAAAAAAAAAACAACAAAAATGACAAAAATCTTTCCCTTTGTTAGTAAACGCACTAACTTTTGCGCAAACCAATCAAAATACGCTTTTTGCGTTTTTTTTTACCAAACATAGGTAGCATAAAACAAATTGGCCGAAAATGTTAAAAAATTTTGATTTTTACATTTTTTTGGGGGGGAATTTCATATAAAAAAATGTGAAAAATATTGCTATTTTTGCAAAAATGGACACTCTTTTTTTGTTTATAGCGCGTGATCAAAAAATCGCACAGGTGATCAAATACCACCAAAAGAAAGCTCTGTTTGTGGGAAAAAAAGGACGCCAAATTTGTTTGGGTACAGAGTCGCACGACCGCGCAATTGTCCGTTAAATTCACGCAGTGCCGAATCGCAAAATACCCCCTGGTCGGAATGGGGGTAAAATCTTCCGGGGCTTAAGTGGTTAAGCGGGACTGCGACATTGCGGCGGACAGATCGGACACCTAACTGACATTTTTGGGGGTTACCAGTATCATTACTACAGTTACTGTAATAATGACACTGGCAGGGAAGGGGTTAACCTAGGGGTGATCAAAGGGTTAAGTGGGAGCCTATGGGGTGTTTTCTAACTGTGAAGGGGATGGGCTTGTGAAATGATCACAGACACCTGTGATCCTATATAGAAGGATCACAGGCGCTCTGTGATCATTTCATTACAACAGCTGACCGTCCTCCTCTCTCAGCGGGGAGCGATCGCGGGTGCCCGTGGATCGGCATCCCCACTGCCTAGTTGGGGGGGGGGGGGGGGCAGCCTGCTGCAGTAAATCTGCGGCAGGCTGTCGGCAAGTGGTTAACAATAAAAATATAACCATAATAATAATAATAATTAAATAATAATGCCAAAGCAAAAGCCTAATTTCGAAAAATCTACTTTTTAAGGTGTATTTAGGATAGTTTAACAATAAAATTATAACCACAATAATAATAATTAAATAATAATAATTAAATATTATTATTATCATATAGGATTCACTGTATATAGTGCCAACCCTTTGTGCAGCACTTTACAATATAAAGGGAGACCGTTACAATATAATACATTACAGGAGGGTCCTGCACATAAGAGCTTACAGTCTAATGAGGTGGGGTAAGTAGTACAAAAAGTAATAACTGTGAAGGATAAGCTAATGGGAAAATTAAAAGTTCGGAGAGTTGGGAGGTGAGACAGGCTTCCCGGAAGAGATAGGTTTTGAGGGATCATCTAAAGGGGGGCAGAGTAGGAGATAGCCAGACAGGCTGAGGTAGGGAGTTGCAGAGGTTGGGAGAGACTCTGGAGAAGTCCTGGAGACAAGCATTGCAAAAAGTAATAACTGTGAAGGATAAGCTAATGAGAAAATTAAAAGTTCGGAGAGTTGGGAGGTGGGACAGGCTTCCCGGAAGAGATGAGTTTTCAGGGATCATCTAATTTGGGCAGAGTAGGAGATAGCCGGACAGCCTGAGGTAGGGAGTTGCAGAGGTTGGGAGAGACTCTGGAGAAGTCCTGGAGACAAGCATTACAAAAAGTAATAACTGTGAAGGAGGATCTAATGGGAGAATTAGAAGTTTCAGCTAGTTGGGAGGTGGGACAGGCTTCCCGGATGAGATGAGTTTTCAGGGCAGAGTAGGAGATAGCCGGACAGGCTGAGGTAGGGAGTTCCAGTGGTTGGGAGAGACTCTGGAGAAGTCCTGGAGACAAGCATGGGAGGAGAAGACAAGAAAGCTGGAGGTCTTGGGCGATGTGGGGAGGACAGTTAAGCTCAATGAGGGGTCTGGGGTTGTTGAGGAGCTCCTGTTACCCTAAGGATCCTTTTAAGGCCTATTGCACCCCAAAAGCCACCAAAACCATCCTAATTTTGCCTTCCTTATTAACTCCAATGAATTTTGTCAAAATGGCGACATGTTGCAGAAATCTCCAGATTTTTGCCAAAATTTCGAGGAAGCTACAACTTTCAATTTGGCTGACAGCCTAGCTGTGCCCATGGAAGGCTGTCTGTTGAGCACTCTAGAATCCTGAAAGCAGAACTCAAGGCAAAACCTTTTCTTTAATTTCATTTTGGATAGAGTAATGGAAGGTTAGAACCCCTGTCAGGTGTCCTACTATTCTCTTTGACTTCCTGTCCAGGAGAGGGCATGAGGGGTGGCTGCCCTGGGCACTCTGCTATCATGAGAGGTGGGGGGGGGGGGGAGGGGACCACAAGGAGACAGGGGATAAGAATTGTTCTAGGAGGGGAAATTTTGGCGAGGAGTCCTGGGCGTGGTGATTTAAGGGGAATTGTGTTGGGGGGAGGGAAGATGATTTGTGCTAGGAGGGGGGATTTTGGGGGGTTTGTGCTAGAAAATGAAAGGTTTTATAGTAGGAGGCAGTGGTTTTATGCTAAGGGAGTATTTTTTTATGGGGGGGGGGGGGATTTGTTCTAGCTGGGATGATTGGAGGTACTTGTGCTAGGTAATTTTTTTTTCGGGGGGGGGGTGATGTGTGCTAAAATGGGTAGAGTAGGGAGAATTTGTGCTGGGAGGGGGGAATTTGGAGTGGGAGGGAGAGGATTTGTGCTCAGAGGGGAAATTTGAGGGGTAGAGGATTTGTACTAGGAGAGGGGAATGTTTTTCAAGGGGGAGGGGAGAATTGGGCTGGGGGCACGTGGGAAATGAGGGGATTTCAGCTGGGGGGGGGGGGTGTTATTTTCCGTTTTTTACTGGGAGGAGAGAGAATGTATGCTTAGAGGGTCATCATTTTTATTAGTGCTCAATTTTCTTTTGGGGGGATGATTTTTGCTGATCCATAATGCTCGTACATTTTTTTTGGGGGGGGGGGGGGCTTGTTTGCCCTGGGCTCTAAATGACCTTGTCCCGGCACTGTTCCTGTCCCATACCCACGAGAGGTAATCCCTCATAAGGGAGTAATCCCTCCAAACCTAAATTTTCACTCTTGGTGATAATGGTAAACAAAGAGAGGGTGAATCTCTATAACGGGAGGGCACATACAGCAATAAAAACCTGGAGCGATCTGGGGTCTAATAGAGGGGTAGAGGTAATCTGCAACTGAGACATAGACAGAAATAAAATTGCTATTATTGATTTAATTAAATTTTATTTTTATTTTTTACACTATACTTTTATTTATTTTTTTCAATCGAACTTCATTACTATGACAAGGGGTGAACAACATCCCTTGTGATAGCAAGGGCTATGACAGGCCCTGTTTATGGAGCGATCTGGGGTCTAAGAAAAGGAGAGAGGCAATTTGCAACTGAGACATAGACTGAAATAAAAACTTAACTATTATTTATTTATTTTATTTTTTTACACTAAACTTTAATTTTTTTTTTCATTTGAACTTCATTGCTATCGCAAGGGATGAACAACATCCCTTGTGATAGCAAGGGCTATGATAGGTCCTCTTTATGGAGCGATCTGGGGTCTAATAGAGGGGGAGAGGCAATTTTCAACTGAGGCATAGACAGAAATAAAAATTATTATTATTTATTTAATTTTTTTACACTATACTTAATTTTTTTTTTTTTTTTTTGTCAATTGAACTTCATTGCTATAGCAAGGGATTAACAACATCCCTTCTGATCGCAAGGGCCATGATAGGTCCTCTTTATGGAGCGATTTGGGGTCTAATAAAAGGGGGAGATGCAATTTGCAACTGAGACATAGACTGAAAAAAAAATTGCTATTATTGATTTAATTAAATTTTTTTTATTTTTTTTACACTATACTTACATTTTTTTTTTTTTTTCAGTTGAACTTCATTGCTATCACAAAGGGTGAACAACATCCCTTGTGACGGCAAGGGCCATGACAGGTCCTCTTTATGGAGCGATCTGGGGTCTAAAAGAGGGGGAGAGGCAATTTGCAACTAAGACATAGACAGAAATAAAAATGACTATTATTTATTTATTTTATTTTTTTTACACTATACTTTAATTTTTTTATTTTTTTTTTCAATTGAACTTCATTGCTATCACAAGGGATGAGCAACATTCCTTGTGATAGCAAATGCTATGATAGGTCCTCTTTTTGGAGTGATTTGGGGTCTAATAAAAGGGGGAGAGGCAATTTGCAACTGAGACATAGACAGAAAAAAATTGCTATTATTTATTTAATTCAATTTTTTTTTTTTACACTATACTTTAATTTTATTTTTTTTTAATCGAACTTCATTGCTATCACAAAGGGTGAACAACATCCCTTGTGATCGCAAGGGCCATGACAGGTCCTCTTTATGGAGCGATCTGGGGTCTAATAAAAGGGGAGAGGCAATTTGCAACTAAGGCATAGACAGAAATAAAAATTACTATTATTTATTTATTTTTATTTTTTTTACACTATACCTGTAATTTTTTTTTTTTTTTTTACTGAACTTTATTGCTATCACAAGGGGTGAACAATATGCTGCAAAAGAAATGAGCCACCCCGACAGAGGAAACCTGGGGCAGCGGTCATGGTACCAGTATAAACTGGAACATAGATGAGGATGAAAGATAAAGAAGCTGCGTACTCAGAACGTGATTAAATCAGCTGCTGAAACTACTGAAGGTGTGATATCACTTTAACTTTTTTTGCTGCCAGAGCTGATTTTTGCACACGTTTAGGAAATCATTTTAGGACCTGATACACTATATTACCAAAAGTATTGGGACGCCTGCCTTTACACACACATGAACTTTAATGGCATCCCAGTCTTAGTCCGTAGGGTTCAATATTGAGTTGGCCCACCCTTTGCAGCTATAATAGCTTCAACTCTTCTGGGAAGGCCGTCCACAAGGTTTAGGAGTGTGTCTATGGGAATGTTTGACCATTCTTCCAGAAGCGCATTTGTGAGGTCAGGCACTGATGTTGGCCGAGAAGGCCTGGCTCCGCTCTCCGCTCTAATTCATTCCAAAGGTGTTCTATTGGGTTGAGGTCAGAGCTTCCTTCACTGAAACTAAGGGGCCAAGCCCAACCCCTGAAAAACAACCACACACCATAACCCCCCCTCCACCAAATGATTTGGAGGTCGGGGTTCTGTGCAGGCCAGTCAAGTTCCTCCACCCTATACTCGCTCATCCATGTCTTTATGGACCTTGCTTTGTGCACTGGTCCAAATCATTTGGTGGAGGGGGGATTATGGTGTGAGGTTGTTTTTCAGGGGTTGGGCTTGGCCCCTTAGTTCCAGTGAAGGGAACTCTTAAGGTGTCAGCATACCAAGACATTATGGACAATTTAATGCTCCCAATTTTGTGGGAGGAGTTTGGGGATGGCCCCTTCCTGTTCCAACATGACTGCGCACCAGTGCACAAAGCAAGGTCCAAAGCTGACGCCTCCAGTGAAGGGAACAAAGAGTTCCCTTCACTGGAACTAAGGTCCAAATCATTTGGTGGAGGGGGGATTATGGTGTGGGGGGGGGGGTTATGGTGTGGGGGTTGTTTTTCAGGAGTTGGGCTTTGCCCCTTAGTTCCAGTGATTTTCAGGGGTTGGGCTTGGCCCCTTAGTTCCAGTGATTTTCAGGAGTTGGGCTTGGCCCCTTAGTTCCAATGATTTTCAGAGGTTTGGCTTGGCCCCTTAGTTTCAGTGATTTTCAGGGGTTGGGCTTGGCCCCTTAGTTCCAGTGATTTTCAGGAGTTGGGCTTGGCCCCTTAGTTCCAATGATTTTCAGAGGTTTGGCTTGGCCCCTTAGTTCCAGTGATTTTCAGGGGTTGGGCTTGGCCCCTTAGTTCCAGTGATTTTCAGGATTCGGGCTTGGCCCCTTAGTTCCAGTGAAGGGAACTCTTAAGGTGTCAGCATACCAAGACATTTTGGACAATTTCATGGTCCCAACTTTGTGGGAGGAGTTTGGGGACGGCCCCTTCCTGTTCCAACAGGACCGCGCACCAATGCACAAAGCAAGGTCCATAAAGACATGGATGAGCGAGTTTGGGAGCTTTCCGACCATGTGACAGCCAATCAGGACGGTTACATGATTATAACCCCACTCTCCTCCTGGCATCCTAAATGCCTTAAGGGGCCCGATCCAAGGGATTAACACCTTATATTTTCCATAGGTGATGCTTTAAAAGCCCCTATTGGTCATCAGTTTACAGTGACTGTGAATAAAGGGCCTAAAAGCTTGGATTTGTTTTGGTGGGAGTACTAAGAGCTTGGGTGTAACTTTAATTTATTTTTTGACACTTTTTTTGTTACTAAAACTTTATATCACATAGGGAACGGGTTACCACAGAGCTGTCATTGACCTGATGGTCCCTGGCCATCTCTATGATCCTTGGAGGCCGGAAACAACGCCACAACGTCACTTCCGGCTCTGGCAGATGTAAACACGGCCATATTTTTTTCCTGGAAAGCAGAGATCAATGTTTTTTTTTTTTTTTTTTTTATCTCATCCTTTCCAGGGTAGAGGAGAGATTTGTGGTCTTATAGACCCCAGATCCCTCCATAAAGAGGACCTGTCATGCCTTATTTCTATCACAAGGGATTTTTATATTTCTTGTAATAGGAATAAAAGTGATCAAAGAAAAAAAAATGAAAAGGACAATGTAAAAATAAAATAAATTCAATATATTTTTTTTAAAGCACCTCCGTCCAGTCATACTTACAGGCAGAAGCGAACGAATATATGGGTGTGCCCGCATATGTGAACAGTGCTCACAGCACACGGTAGGTTATCGCTGCAAATGTTATAGCGAGAACAATAATTCTAACGCTAGACCTCCTCTGTATCTTTAAACTGGTAACCTGTAAACATTTTTAAAGTGTAGAGATTTTTAAATATCATAGTTTGGTGCCATCCCACGAGCGTGTGCATGTTAGGTATCTATATACTCAGCATAACATCATCTTTTATATTTGACCAAAAATTGAGTTATTTATTGTGATTTTTTTTTTTTTTTTTTTTGCAATACAAATGTATCTTTTCTGAAAAAATTGCGTTTGAAAAATCGCTGCGCAAATACCGTGTGACATAAAAAATTTCAATGACCGCCATTTTATTCTTCAGGGTCTCTATTAAAAATAGAGACATATACATATATACATATACATACATATATGTATACATATACATACAGTGCCTTGCGAAAGTATTCGGCCCCTTGAACTTTTCGACCTTTGGGAAGATGGATGGAGCCAAATACAGGACCATTCTGGAAGAAAACCTGATGGATTCTGCAAAAGACCTGAGACTGGGACGGAGATTTGTCTTCCAACAAGACAATGATCCAAAACATAAAGCAAAATCTACAATGGAATGGTTCACAAATAAACATATCCAGGTGTTAGAATGGCCAAGTCAAAGTCCCGACCTTAATCCAATCGAGAATCTGTGGAAAGAACTGAAAACTGCTGTTTACAAACGCCCTCCATCCAACCTCACTGAGCTCGAGCTGTTTTGCAAGGAGGAATGGGCAAAAACTTCAGTCTCTCGATGTGCAAAACTGATAGAGACATACCCCAAGCGACTTACAGCTGTAATCGCAGCAAAAGGTGGCGCTACAAAGTATTAACTTAAGGGGGCTGAATAATTTTGCACGCCCAATTTTTCAGTTTTTTATTTAACAAAGTTTGAAATATCCAATAAATTTCGTTCCACTTCATGATTGTGTCCCACTTGTTGTTGATTCTTCACAAAAAATTACAGTTTTATATCTTTATGTTTGAAGGCTGAAATGTGGCAAAAGGTAGCAAAGTTCAAGGGGGCCGAATACTTTTGCAAGGCACTGTGTGTGTGTGTGTGTGTGTGTGTGTGTATATGTATGTATGTATGTATGTATGTGTATGTATATATATATATATATATATATATATATATATATATATATATATATATGTATGTATGTGTGTGTGTGTCTGTGTGTGTGTGTGTATATATATATTAAAATATATATATATATATATATATATATACATACAGTTCCTTGCGAAAGTATTCGGCCCCCTTGAACTTTGCGACCTTTTGCCACATTTCAGGCTTCAAACATAAAGATATAAAACTGTAATTTTTTGTGAAGAATCAACAACAAGTGGGACACAATCATGAAGTGGAACGAAATATATATATATATATATATATATATATATATATAATATTTGGGGGTTCTAAGTAATTTTCTAGCAAAAAAACTATGATTTTTACAAGTAGGAGAGAAATGCCAGAATTGCTCTGCGCTAGAATTAATGGTTTCCATGGAAGCCTAGGGTTCCTTCATAGGTTGCTAGGGTTCCTTGAGCTGTGGCTGATTGACCTCCCATTTGGCATGACACCAAATCTTTCTTTGTCTTTCTGCTAGGGTGGCATTCTGACCACCACTATAAGGGTTACATTGTTCCTACTGACCATTACTAATGTAGGAGGCATTTTTGCCATTGACCCCCCCCATCAAATACTTTTAGTAAGGGTTCCCCTGAGGCCTGGAATTTTTATTTTAGGGGTTTCTCTGGGCTAAAAAGGTTGAGAAAGAATGCCTTAAAGGTTTACCAATACCAGCTTTTCCCTACCACCTCACACCCCACTTGCTTGGAGAAGGGATGAGTATACCGCACATAGACCTTGGTCTTATTGGTCTTAGCATTTTGTGGTTATTGGTCTTAGTCAACCAGATTCTGTTTAACCATGCTAAGAGGGAAGACAGCGCAGCGCCTTCTAAGTGCAGCAAGACATTTATTTGCAGTATGTGCAGCAGTGATACACTCACATTTAGTCGGTGAATAAGATGCAGTAAGTCAAGTAATGTGGATCATCAGGGGCATCACTGGAGCGGGTCCTGGTGGTGGAGGCAGTGGATCCCGGTGAGAGCGGCAGGGGGGGTTCCTCCGTGTTGCAGGGACGGCCTCGGTGGTGTCCACCGTGACGGCCTAAAGAAGGAGCGCGCGCTCCGATAATGCGTTGCCGTAGCGTCCCGCATCACCGCCAGGAGTGACGTCAGGACCCACGAGTGCCAGCGTTCCACCAGCTGACGGGGAGCCCACGGACACCACCGAGGCCGTCCCTGCACACACGGAGGAACCCCCCCTGCCGCTCTCACCGGGATCCACTGCCTCCACCACCAGGACCCGCTCCAGTGATGCCCCTGATGATCCACATTACTTAACTTACTGCATCTTATTCACCGACTAAATGTGAGTGTATCACTGCTGCACATACTGCAAATAAATGTCTTGCTGCACTTAGAAGGCGCTACGCTGTCTTCCCTCTTGTCTCCCCCCAGAGATCTCTTCTGTCCCGCCGGCAGCCGCTACAGTGGACAGCTACCCCCTGAACTTTTTGGGGGTCCCCCTACCCCTGGTGTTTCCCTTCCCCCCCCTCCCCTGGGTCCCCAGGACCAGACTTTACTGAGACCTCTTCTTGCGCCAATCCACCACTAAACCATTGTTTAACCATGCTACATTGCATTATGGGGAAAAAGGAAAGCATGTGGCTGCTATGGTCAAGTTGTGCTCCTTCAGAAAGAAGGCCCCACCAGTAGAGTTTCAGTTTTGTAATATTCCGATAACTTAATCTGCGTAGGATAACTGTAAGCACCAGGCGGCCTTCTCAGTATTCAGCTTCCTGGTGATAATGCTGTGGTTCTCAGCAATTTCCTCCTATGTCTCATGCACAGAATGGTTAAATCTTGTTCATGGGAATATTTGATCAGCAAAGATGCAATTCAGTTTTCCACATATGCTGACTCGAAGGAGAGCTCATAGGGCAACGTCAGGGCTTTCCATGTCTGCAGTGTTATTTTAATTGTAAATCGGTGGATGGAAATTCTTGACTGAGTTGTTGATGATCGCTGAAGCTTGTTGGGAGGCCACAGGTGATGTAAGAAGAGTATTGTCGTCCCCAGCTCCAGGAATGAATGAGAGATAAGGACTTTGCTTGCCTCTTATGTCAAAAAGATCATCAATTTTTTAGCTTATGACTTTAGTTCCACTTTAACCACTTTACCACCGGAGGATTTTGCTGTCTTACGTCCAGGCCACTTTTTGCGATTCGGCACTTTGCGACTTTAACTGACAATTGCGCGGTCGTGCAACGCCGTACCCAAACAAAATTTACGTCCTTTTTTTCCCACAAACAGAGCTTTCTTTTGGTGGTATTTGATCACCTCTGCACTTTTTATTTTTTGCGATATTAATAAAAAAATGCGAAAATTTTGAAAAAATAATATTTTTCTACTTTGACAGTTAAAAAATATTCAATTTTTGTCATATATTTAGGCCAAAATGTATTTAGCTTCATGTCTTTGACAAAAAAAAATCTCAATAAGCGTATTTTTAACCGCTTTAAGACCGGAAGATTTTACCCCATTCCTGACCAGGCCATATTTTGCGATTCGGCACTGCGTTACTTTAACAGACAATTGCACGGTCGTGCAACGCTGTACCCAAATATAATTTGGGTTTTTTTTCCCACAAATAGAGCTTTCTTTTGGTGGTATTTGATCGCCTGTGCGATTTTTACTTTTTGCGCTATAAACAAAAAAAGAGCGACAATTTTGAAAAAACAACAATATTTTTTACATATTTTTTTATATGAAATTCCCCCCCAAAAAAAAGTAAAAATCTACATTTTTTTAACATTTTAGGCCAATTTGTTTTCTGCTACATATTTTTGGTAAAAAAATCGCAATAAGCGTATTTTGATTGGTTTGCGCAAAAGTTATTGCGTTTACTAACTACGGGAAATTATGTCATTTTTATTGTTTTTTTTTTTAACTAGTAATGGCGGCGATCTGCGATTTTTTTTTTTTTTTTTTTTTTTTTTTTTTTTTTTTTTTTTTTTGCGGGACTGCGACATTGCGGCGGACAGATCGGACCCCTGACTGACATTTTTGACACTTTTGGGGGGTACCAGTGACATTACTACAGTAATCAGTGCTATAAATATGCACTGTTACTGTAAAAATGACACTGGCAGGGAAGGGGTTAACTTTTATTGGTGATCAAGGGGTTAATGTATGCCTGGTGCTTACTAACGTGTGTGGGGGGAGGGGACTATGTGACACAGGGACAGATCGCAGGTTCAGCTATGCTGAATCCTGCAATCTGTCCCTGAATGTCACTTAGGGGATCCGTTCGCTTTGTTTACACAAGCGGGCGGATTTCCACACTCGATCCCCGACGATCGGGGAAGAGCGGCGGTGATCACCGCCGCTCCTCCCCTGGCCCGACTCCCGTTGTGACTGAAAACAGCGGGAGCGAGCCTCCGGCGGCGCGTGCGCGCCGCCCACAAGGGGAGGAGTCCAGCGACGTAGGTCTACGTTGCTGGACGATATCGAGCCACTTTGCCGCAGTACGGTCAATGTGACCGGTCGGCAAGTGGTTAAATACTGTATATATACTGTGAATATTTTTAGAGATTTTCAACCTTCAGACCAAGACTTTTTTTTACATAAACCTCCCATCCGCTCAGGTAAAGCACCTGTAGATTAATCATTTTAATAGAAATACCAAGCAGACCCTAGGCTATTCATTGAAAGAGCTGCTGTACCTCCTTTGGTGTCACACAACCCCACCAATCCATGGGAGGTGGGTTCTCAAGGCTAGGCTGAAAAACACCAAGCAGGAAAGTGGTGCTGGAAAGGCATTGACTTCGTGGTTAGCACTCCTGCTTTGCAGAACTGGGGTTCTTGATTTGAATCCCAAACATGACACTACCTGCATGGAGTTTGCATGTTCTGTGAGTGCCTTCAAGGTACTCTAGCTTCCCCTTACACTCCAAAGACATGCTGGTAGGCTAATTTGTTCCATTCTAGATTAGTCTTAGATGTGTATCTATGTGAGATAGGGACCTTAGATTGTAAGCTCCTTGAGGGCAGGAACTGATGTGAATGTATAGTATGTAAATTGTTTGACCTATATAAAAAAACCTGTACTAATAATAATGTAAAAATGTGTTCTATTTTCTGCCTGAAAGTGGAAAACCTCAATAGGAAGTGAGAACACCATACAAACATTACTACAGTAGACGTGTAAGCAGGTGGAGGTTGCATTATATATCCTCCAACCTGAAGGTGGCACTGTTCCGTTTCTTCAGGCTGGCAGGGGCCAATTAAAGACTAATTGTCTCCAGGTTATTGGATACCGAAATCCTATAGGATTTGGGCAGCCATCTTGACTGAGAATTGCATAAATTGTGGAATTCTGTGTCATTTGGTCTGAACGCAGTGTTGGAGTAAGCTGGGGACACAGCCCCATTGGTTAGGGAGAGTGTAGGAACAGTAATAGGTAGAGGTGCCTATCGAGGAGGCAAAGAGTAGGTTTCCCCATATCGGGTGTATCGTCTGTCAGCTTCCAGGAAGTCTGCTACTGGCAGCCAAGTATCCGCAGGGACATTTGGAGATATCAGTGTGAACAAGCTATAGCCTCGTCCTAGAAAAGTGTTCCTCTGGCATATCTGTGATATGTAAGTTATTGATATATATTTTTATTTGGAACGTGCCTTGTGAATAAATAGCAACCTCTTCTTTTAGAAGTGTATGGCCTGCAACATGGATATCAATATGGAACTTAGTTAGTGAACTTCGTAAGTGTCAGTGTAGTGGTGTGCCCCTTTATCTAGATGTAGGTGCAAGTCCCTTTAACTCGATTCCCCACACTCCTCTGGGCTCCCAGAATCCCCTGAGTTCCAGGACAAGCCCAGGGAGTATAAATGCCAGGCCCGCCCAGCTTCCTGTGCTCAGAGAGATCCTGCCTGATGGGGCAGCAGTGACTGGGCAAGTGAGCTGTCCCCAGGTGCTGGGTCCTCATTCGATCAGTCTGGTGTGCGGGCCACCAGCAGTGAGCACGCAGCATCTATCCAAGCCCCAGTCACTGGAGAGGACTCTGTTACAGTCCATGTGGAGAAGCTGTCCAAGCAGTGGGTTGGTCCTATCTATGGCCCCCAGAGCCTCCTGACCAAAGTCAGCATCAGCAGCGCCTGTGTGAAGTCTGTGCCAGCAGGAAATCCCCTCAGCTCACAGTCTGCTGAATGAACGATCAATCTCTTGGAACACGTGAGAATCTTCAGATCTTTATCCTATCAGTAAACTGAACTCGGAACACTCTGCTGCCATCTAGTGTCCATTACTAGAACTGCAATAGAATTGTTTTCACATGTTTTATGAATGTTTCTCCCTTCCTCATATTGCTATTTTGTACTGCAAACCCCTGTTCACATGATCTCCTGTGTAATCTACGTTCCACATTGTTAAGTAAAATAGAAATTGCACATCACCACTGGTCTGATCATTAGGCTGATACCGTTACATAACATCATGATGGGGTCTACAAGAATTGTGTGCCTTCATATGGTTTGCCAGTCATTATGACTGTTCTACCCAAAGGCAGGCACCACATGATAACTGATGCTACCCTTTATGGGCCAGCAAGGTCCCCTCTGCACACCCCTCTGATGGGCCTTGCCTTTTGGTTTAAAGCCCAAATTCACTATCTAGATTTAAGCACCCCCAGTCCATTGACCCAGGGCCGGCCTTTGGGGAGTGCGAGCTGTGCGGCCGCACAGGGCACCGTGGGCAACAGGGGCGCCGTGCGACCATCACAGCTTGCAGATGATCAGGCCGCACAGCGGGAGGTAAGTGGCGACCACAGCCTGAACAGGGTTAACATAGGCCGCTGCTTACCTCCCACCGTGTGGCTGTGCCTTGGTCTCCTATAGCTGCAGGGCTGAGCTGTGTATCTCAAACAGCTTAGCCTCAGATCCCTCCTCCTCTCTGCAGAGACGCCAGAAGAGAGATCATCAGCTCCTCCTCCTCCTGCCACGTTTCCTCCTCCTCCAGCCCCTTCTCCTCCTGGGTCTGCCCGCCCACACTCCCTGGGGATGTGTGCCACAGGATTAGCTCGCACATGGAGCCTGAACACCTAAGCCCGGCCCTGCATTGACCTTCTTCATAGCTGTGGAAAATAAATTGCCATTCACAATGTCCATGCTTTAGAGCTGCTCTCCATGTCTTCCTCCACCATTGGCCACAGATCCTCGTCCAGGTTGAATGATGACCAACGTCATTCAACATACTTCCTGTGAACCCAAGGTGTCATGTACTCGCCCTCTTGGGGTGTGTAGTCATGCTGTTTGCGGACACAGGATAATGAACAATAATTACTTCACTATGGAATGAGTGCCACCCACTGCCAAAGAACCCACACACACACTCATTATGTGACTGGCTAGAAGACACCTGGAATTTAGGTATATGATTTAAGCATTTTTTTTTTATGAAGGTGGAGGCTTTCAGCCCTGGTGACCTCCCTGCACCCTGTTCATTAGGAGAGATCTTAATGCCACTTTGTTCAAAAAAAAAAACAATCTTTAGGCTTGTTTAACATTTCAAAATGCCTTGATAGTCTACAGAATAATTAATAATTAAGTATAGGTCTTGTTCAATGTCTTATTCAAAGTCATGGAGGCCACTTAGACATTACCTTCAAAACCAGCATTTACAGCGTACATGATTATCTAAGTATAGGTCTTTTTCAATGGCCACTTAGTCACGGTGGACACTTGAACACAGCCTTCAAAACCAGCCTTGACAGCCTACAGAATTATCTAAGTCTAGGTTTTCTTCAATGGCCACTTAGGCAAAGAGGTCACTTGGGCACAGATTTCAAAACCAGCCTTGACAGCCTATAGAATTATCTAAGTATAGGTCTTCTTCAATGGCCACATAGGAAAGGTGGATACATGGGCACAGCTTTCAAACCAGCCTTGGCAGCCAAAAGAATTATCTAAGTATAGGTCTTCTTCAATGGCCACTTAGGCACAGTGGACACTTGGACACAACCTTCCAAACCAGCCTTGACAGCCTACAGAATTATCTAAGTATAAGTTTTCTTCATTGGCCCCTTAGGCAAAGTGGTCACTTGGGCACAGATTTCAAAACCAGCCTTGACAGCCTACTGAATTATCTACGTATAGGTCTTCTTCAATGGCCACTTACGCAGAGTGGACACTTTGGGCACAGCTTTCAAAAATCAGCCTTGACAACCTACAGAATTGTCTATATATAGGTCTTCTTCAATGACCACTTAGGCACAGTGGACACTTGGACATGACTTTCAAAACCAGCCTTTACAGCCTACAGAATTATCTAAGTATAGGTTTTCCTCAATGGCCACTCAGGCAAAGTGGTCACTTGGACACAGCCTTCCAAAGCAGCCTTGACAGCCTGCAGAATTATCTAAGTATAGGTCTTCAATGGCCAAGAATGCCTTAAAGGTTTACCAATACCAGCTTTTCCCTACTACCTCACACCCCACTTGCTTGGAGAAGGGATGAGTATACGGCACATAGGCTATTGGTCTTTTTTGGCATTTTATGGTTATTGGTCTTAGTCAACCAGATTCTGTTTAACCATGCTACACTTCATTATGGGAAAAAAAGGGAAGAATGTGGCTGGCTGATGCTATGGTCAAGTTGTGCTCAGTGGACACAGCCTTCCAAACCAGCCTTGACAGCCTACAGAATTATCTAAGTATAGGTTTTCTTCAATGGCCACAAAGGCAAACTGGTAACTTGGGCACAGTTTTCAAAACCAGCCTTCACAGCCTATAGAATTATCTAAGTATAGGTTGTCTTTAATGGCCACCCAGGAACAGTAGATATATGGGCACAGCTTTCAAAACCAGCCTTGAAAGCCTACAGAATTATCGAAGTATAGGTCTTCAATGGCCACTTGGGCACAGTGGACACTTGGACACAGCCTTCCAAACCAGCCTTGACAGCCTACAGAATTATCTAAGTATAGGTCTTCTTCAACTGCCACTTAGTGGACTCAGTAGTTGTCATATAGAGGGATATACACTACAACAACCATTAAAACCAGTCTTTACAGCCTACAGAATTCTAGGTCTTAGACAGTGGGACACCAGTTGGCAATGTGGCCACTGAATATGTTGCCTGCAATCAGCCTAGATGTAGGTTAAACGAGCAACACCGTAAAAACCAGCTTTAAAGTGAATCACAGAGGTGGGGAAATAACAGGCATCTTGTGGGACCCATCAACCATCTTAACAACTATGCCCAGCTTCCAAAAACCCGAGTTGCTTAATGGCATGTATATAGAGAGCACCCAGGATGTAGATATCATTTTATCTGTAGGGGAGATTACCAGAATTTTGCTTTGTATGCTTTGCTGAACTCTGGTTTCCGGAGATGCTGAGTCTGCCTGAACTACTTTCAACGTTCTGCTTTGCTCAGCTTTTCCTGTAGGGCCACTTCCCTGAACTCCTAATGCAAAGCATGCATATATGGGCAGGCCAGCTCTCAGAAAGAGACCAAACAAAAAAGTAGTAGGTGTAGCAGAGAAATGACACATGAACACAGAACCTGTAATAGAGGAAGTCTTAATGGCATTTCAAAGAAAATGGTCCTTCTGTATGAACAGTACATAGCAAACACAGACCTGGAACAAAATGTTATCATTTTTCAGACCTCCAAGAGCCTTTTTATAGCTGTCTATTTTCCAGCACGTGAATTTCCCAGCATTACATGTATTCAGGTAGTGATCTCATTTTAATCTATAGTGGGGAAAATAATGATTTGATCCCCTGCAGGTTGTGTAAGTTTGCCCACTTACAAAGAAATGAAGGGTCTATAATTTTTATCATAGGTGTATTTTAACCACTTAAGCCCCGGAAGATTTTACCCCCTTCCTGACCAGGGCCTATTTTGTGATTCGGCACTGCGTGACTTTAACGGACAATTGCGCGGTCGTGCAACGCTGTACCCAAATGAAATTGACGTCCTTTTTTTTCCCACAAACAGAGCTTTCTTTTGGCGGTATTTGATCACCTGTGCGATTTTTTGATCATGCGCTATAAACAAAAAAAGAGCAACAATTTTGCAAAAATAACAATATTTTCACATTTTTTTATATGAAATTCCCCCCCCCAAAAAAATGTAAAATCAAAATTTTTTTAACATTTTAGGCCAATTTGTTTTCTGCTACATTTTTTGGTAAAAAAAATTGCAAAAAGCGTATTTTGATTGTTTGTGCAAAAGTTATTGCGTTTACTAAGGGAAAGATTTCTGTCATTTTTATTGTTTTTTTTTTTTTAATGAGTAATGGCGGCGATCTGCGATTTTTTTTTTTTTTTTGTTTTTTTTTTGCGGTACTGCGACATTGCGGCGGACAGGTCGGACCCTTGACTGACATTTTTGACACTTGGGGGTACCAGTGACATTACTGCAGTAATCAGTGCTATATATATGCACTGTTACTGTAAAAATGACACTGGCAGGGAAGGGGTTAATTTTATTGGAGAGGGAGGGGTTAATGTATGCCTGGTGCTTACTGACGTGTGTGGCGGGAGGGGACTATGTGACACAGGGACAGATCGCAGGTTCAGCTATGCTGAACCCTGCAATCTGACCCTGTCTCTCACTTAGGAGATACGCCCACTTTGTTTACACAAGTGGGCGGATCTCCAGACTCGATTCCCCGACGATCGGGGAAGAGCAGCGGCGATCGCCGCTGCTCCTCCCCTGGCCCGACTTCCGCTGTGACTGAATACAGCGGGAGCGAGCCTTCGGCGGCGCACGCGCGCCGCCGAGAGAGGGGGATGTCTGGCGACGTAGGTCTACGTCGTCAGACGTTATCAAAACACTTTGCCGCAGTAGAGCTCTAGTGAGCAGCGGTAAAGTGGTTAAGCTATAGTGGGGAAAAATAATGATTTGATCCCCTGCAGATTGTGTAAGTTTGCCCACTTACAAAGAAATGAAGGGTCTATAATTTTTATCATAGGTGTATTTTAAATAATAGAGACAGAATATCAACCAAAAATCCAGAAAAAACACATGATACAAATGTTATAAATGGAGTTGCAGTTAAGTGAGTAAAATTTGATCCCCTACCAACCAACAATAATTGTGGCTCCCACAGACTGGCTACATTATGTGCTCATGTGGTACACAGATTAGTCCTGTCAATGTAAGAAGGTTCTCCTAACAACAACTCCTTATGTGTATAAAAGAGACTTCCTTACAGAATCTCTTTCTTCCATTCAAAACTCACCATCATGGGCAAGACCAAAGCGCTGTCAATGGACTTCAGGGAGAAGATTGTAGACCTGCACAAGGCTGGAATGGGCTACAAGACCATCAGCAAGGAACTTGGTGAGAAGGAGACAACTGTTTGAGCGATCATTTGCAAATGGAAGAAATACAAAATGACCATCAATCAACCTCAGTCTGGTTTTCCATGCAGAATTTCGCCTCGTTGGGGTAACGATGATCATAAGAAAAGTGAGGGACCAGCCCAGAACTACATGGGAGGAGCTTGTGAATGATCTCAACGCAGTTAGGACCACGGTCACCAAACAAATCATTGGAAACACAATACACCACCATGAATTGAAATCCTGCAGCACCCGCAAGGTCCCCTTACTCAAGAAGGCACATGTACAGGAACACCTGAAGTTTGCCGACGAACATCTAAATGATTTAGAGAATCAATGGGGTGACAGGGCCCATGACATCATTGACCTAGTATGGCCACATGGCCTTATTAGGTCAATGTCATTGACTTAATATGGTCATGTGGCCATATTAGGTCACATACTGTATTATAAAGAAAAATATACAAATCTTAAGCTTTCAGCTCTTTGGTTCTACTTTACATCCCCATAGAAAGGGACAAATGTTTTGACATCTTCTGATGTCACACTGGTACCAACAGCACTGGTGATGATGATGATTCTGATGTGGCTGGTGATGGGGGTATTTGGGCATAGTAGGCAATCTATTAAATAAAACAAATAGTGTTAAATTATACATACTGTAAGTCCTTTAAATGTGACCAAACAATAATATTATACAACGTGAAAAGGTTTACCATATGGGCCCATTGTTATATTTTTCTCTCCACCCATAAATCCTTCAAATTATAACTTCTGTCACCTCCGTGTTCACACAATCATCAGTTTGCTCTCACCTGAAGCACTTGACCTTATCAACTTATGTAGGGTCAAAATAGGCTCAAGCCCCCTTTTAAATTGACTTCTGGTACACCTCAATGTCACTTTGGTAGTCCTCAGCTGGTATGGCACCTCTTTCCACACTTAGTCACAAGTTAGAAACTCTTCTCAACCATTACAGGTCTTTCTCCGGTAAGGTGTCCTCTCCAGCTCTCTCTCTCTCCTCTCTTCCTCCACTCAGCCATATACATATTTAAAAAAAGGACTAAAACAGTTACTTATCCTTAATATTTACTTTTTTCACACTCTCTCACATAAAACCACACTTACTTTTTTTGAAGAATCAACAACAAGTGGGACACAATCATGAAGTGGAACGAAATTTATTGGATATTTCAAACTTTTTTAACAAATAAAAAACTGAAAAATTGGGCGTGCAAAATTATTCAGCCCCTTTACTTTCACGGTGGACACCCGTGCAGCAAACTCTCTCCAGCAGTGGCGGAGCCAGAGGGCTAGCTGGGGTGGCAATTGCCACCCCTGTTGCCACCCCGCTCGCGCTCGCTGAAAATATCCGCTCATAACCTTAGCTGCCTGAAAGAGTGGGCGCCTGCAGCGCCTAGTTCTCCTGACTGACTGTGACTGTCTGAGCGTGGTGAGCCGCTGCACAGCTAACCAATCGCGCGTGCCTGCACACATGATTGGTTCGCTGTGCCGCTACTCACAACGTAATTGGTTCGCTGTGCCGAGCTCACGGCTCGGTCAAGAGAACTAGCTGCGGGCCGGCATGTCACGTGGGATGGATGTGTCAGGCTGTGTCCTTCACTTCTTCTTCTACCTGTAACTGTTACCTTAGGTAAGTCTCTCTGGTGGTCTCTGCATGATTGAAGGGGACACAGCATGCTGGTCACTACATTGTCAATTGATGGGGGGGCATGCTGGTCACTACATTGATGGGTTAAAACGCTGGTCAGTGTGGTCACTACATTGTCAACTGATGGGGGGGCATGCTGGTCACTACATTGATGGGTGAAAACGCTGGTCAGTGTGGTCACTTCATTGTCAATTGATGGGGGGACATGCTGGTCACTACATTGATGGGTTGGTACACTGGTCACTACATTGTCAATTGATGGGGGGGCATGCTGGTCACTACATTGATGGGTTGGTACACTGGTCACTGCATTGTCAATTGATGGGGGGGCATGCTGGTCACTACATTGATGGGTTGGTACGCTGGTCACTGCATTGTCAATTGATGGGGGGCATGCTGGACACTACATTGATGGGTTGGTACGCTGGTCAGTGTGGTCACTACATTGTCAATTGATGGGGGGGGCATGCTGGTCACTACATTGATGGGTTGGTACGCTGGTCACTACATTGTCAATTGATGGGGGGGCATGCTGGTCACTAAATTGATGGGGGGGTACGCTGGTCACTACATTGATGGGGGGCATGCTGGTCACTACAAAAGGTAGGTAAGAAACTACTACTGTAGTACTGTCTGACTGTACTAGTGACTGCCTGAGTAGTGAGAAGTCTGTAAAGGAAAGGGGATCTATCTTATGGGGAACCTGCCCTTTCCCAATGCCAGGACCAGGTCCCCCATATAGATCCCCCCTTTACAGCAGGCCTGGGTGAGGTGAGGTCCCCCATATAGATCCCCCTTACAGCATACAGCAGGCCAGGGTGAGGTGAGGACCCCCATATAAATCCCCCCTTACAGCAGGCCAGGGTGAGGTGAGGTCCCATATAGATCCCATCCCTTACAGCAGGCCAGGGTGAGGTGAGGTTCCGTCCCCCATATAGATCTCCCCCCTTACAGCAGGCCAGGGTGAGGTGAGGTCCCCATATAGATCCCCCCCCCTTACAGTAGACCAGGGTGAGGTGAGGTCCCGTCCCCCATATAGATCTCCCCCCGTACAGTAGGCCAGGGTGAGGTGAGGTCCCCGGACCTCACCTCACCCTGGCCTGCTGTAAGGGGGGATCTATATGGGGGACGGGACCTCACCCTGGCATGCTGTAAGGGGGATCTATAGGGATCTATATGGGGGACGGGACCTCACCTTACCCTGGCCTACTGTACGGGGGAGGTCTATATGGGGGACGTGTTACTGCTACACTTTTCATTGGTTAAGCTGACAGGCAGCTCCTTCGTGCTCCAAACAGCTCCAAAACAAAACCTAACGCGGCAGCACACACAGGAAACTTATTTTTAGTGTAATTGAACACTTTGTATATTGACCCCCCAAAATAATACCTTGCCACCCCTGTTTTAAAAGTCTAGCTCCGCCACTGCTCTCCAGAAGTTCAGTGAGGATCTCAGAATGATCCAATGTTGACCTAAATGACTAATGATGATAAATAGAATCCACCTGTGTGTAATCAAGTCTCTGTATAAATGCACCTGCATTGTGATAGTCTCAGAGGTCCGTTTAAAGCGCAGAGAGCATCATGAAGAACAAGGCACACACCAGGCAGGTCCGAGATACTGTTGTGGAGAAGTTTAAAGCCGGATTTGGATACAAAAAGATTTCCCAAGCTTTAAACATCCCAAGGAGCACTGTGCAAGCGATAATATTGAAATGGAAGGAGTATCAGACCACTGCAAATCTACGAAGACCTGGCCGTCCCTCTAAACTTTCAGCTCATACAAGGAGAAGACTGATCAGAGATGCAGCCAAGAGGCCCATGATCACTCTGGATGAACTGCAGAGATCTACAGCTGAGGTGGGAGACTCTGTCCATAGGACAACAATCAGTCGTATACTGCACAAATCTGCCCTTTATGGAAGAGTGGCAAGAAGAAAGCCAAGATATCCATAAAAAGTGTTGTTTAAAGTTTGCCACCTGGGAGACACCAAACATGTGGAAGAAGGGGCTCTGGTCAGATGAAACCAAAATCAAACTTTTTGGCAACAATGCAAAACGTTATGTTTGGCGTAAAAGCAACACAACTCATCACCCTGAACACACCATCCCCACTGCCATACATGGTGGTGGCAGCATCATGGTTTGGGCCTGCTTTTCTTCAGCAGGGACAGGGAAGATGGTTAAAATTGATGGGAAGATGGATGGAGCCAAATACAGGACCATTCTGGAAGAAAACCTGATGGAGTCTGCAAAAGACCTGAGACTGGGACGGAGATTTGTCTTCCAACAAGACAATGATCCAAAACATAAAGCAAAATCTACAATGGAATGTTTCCCAAATAAACCTATCCAGGTGTTAGAATGGCCAAGTCAAAGTCCAGACCTGAATCCAATCGAGAATCTGTGGAAAGAACTGAAAACTGCTGTTCACAAACGCTCTCCATCCAACCTCACTGAGCTCGAGCTGTTTTGCAAGGAGGAATGGGCAAAAATTTCAGTCTCTCGATGTGCAAAACTGATAGAGACATACCCCAAGCGACTTACAGCTGTAATCACAGCAAAAGGTGGCGCTACAAAGTATTAACTTAAGGGGGCTGAATAATTTTGCACGCCCAATTTTTCAGTTTTTTATTTGTTAAAGTTTGAAATATCCAATAAATTTCGTTCCACTTCATGATTGTGTCCCACTTGTTGATTCTTCAAAAAAAAATTACAGTTTTATATCTTTATGTTTAAAGCCTGAAATGTGGCAAAAGGTCGAGAAGTTCAAGGGGGCCAAATACTTTCGCAATGCACTGTATATTGTTCAGGTGCTTACATCACCACAATACAATCGCCTGTGTCCTTAGGAAACTCATTTATACTTTTTCATTTCATTATATACATTTATACACCATTCATTTGGCTCAGATACCATGATTTCCTTGTATTTTCTTCCTGTATTTCTGAACGTGATGACATCATTCAGTAAGCCCTGTCCCTATGCATTTAATCGCCAGGTCAAGTGACTTCCTCAGGGGATTTCAAATCTTGCAAGTCTTTTGACATCTTCTGATGTCACACTGGTATCAAATCAAACATGACTGCTGATGATGACTCCAGTTGTCTGGTATGGGGGCATTTTAGGCAAAATCATTCAAAATCTATTATTGTATGAATGTTAAGACCCCCCTACTTTAGAAGGCTAATTGGGATTTGTTTTATTAATATTTTCCTCACTTTATATTTCCCACAGGTCTATTTATTATTGGGTAATTCTATTAATACTCTAGAAGATTGGAATCGGACATCAAAAACAAACAGATTCAACTTCACTGAAGGACTAAGCCAGTCTTCATGGAACAAACATAGCCGTTACAGAAGATCTCAACAGGAATGCCCAAAGGATCAAGTTCTAGATGATACCGTACATCACTGCTGCAAAAAATGTCCAGCGGGTATGTTCATATTAACCACTTAAGCCCCGGAAGATTTTACCCCCTTTCCGACCAGGGTTTTTTTTGTGATTCGGCACTGCGTGACTTTAACGGACAATTGCGCGGTCGTGCGACGCTGCACCTAAACGAATTTGACGTCATTTTTTTCCCACAAACAGAGCTTTCTTTTGGTGGTATTTGATCACCTGTGGGATTTTTTGATCATGCGCTATAAACAAAAAAATGCGTAAATTTTGCAAAAATAACAATATTTTTCACATTTTTTTATATGAAATTCCCCCCCCCCCCCCCCCAAAAAAAAAATGTAAAAATCAAAATTTTTTTTAACATTTTCGGCCAATTTGTTTTATGCTACATATGTTTAGTAAAAAAAATCGCAAAAAGTGTATTTTGATTGGTTTGCGCAAAAGTTATCGCGTTTACTAACAAAGGGAAAGATTTTTGTCATTTTTGTTGTTTTTTTTTTTAACGCGTAATGGCGGTGATCTGCGATTTTTTTTTTTTTTTTTGCGGTACTGCAACATTGCGACAGACAGATCGGACCCTTGACTGACATTTTTGACACTTTTGGGGTTACCAGTGACATTTCTACAGTAATCAGTGCTATATATATGCACTGTTACTGCAAAATGACACTGGCAGTGAAGGGGTTAACTTTTTTGAGAGGGAGGGGTTAAGTGTGTCCCTAGGGGCGTGATTCTAACTGTGATTGGCTGTGGCTTGAGGTGTAGGAACAGTGATCAACGGTCCTACATAGTAGAACCGTATGATCACTATTTCTACACAGGGGAGAATGACAGGCGGCTTGTTTACATCAGCCGCCTGCCTTTCTCCCTCTGCACCGACGATTGCCGAGTGACCGGCGGACATCGGGTCCGCCGGTCACACGCGCAGGGGGGGATCCGTGACCGCGCGGTAGCGCCCTAGACCCTTACAGGCTAGTGACGTAGTACTACGTCGCTCTGCCTGTGAGGGGCTGACCGCCGCAGTAAATAGTCGTGCGGCGGTCGGCAAGCGGTTAACAGACAGGACAACTTTTATTTATTTTAGAACTGTCGTTGTCATGTCATTCAACTGACCAACAAAGGACTTGAGGGTCATCATAGATTATCTAAGAATCAACCAGCTCAGAGTCTAGTTTTTATGTCTTTTTCCATCTGAACTTTCTTCCAACACTAAAATTATTGAGCAAAATTACTGGGCTGGGCATAAAGTTTTCAATGTTGATTGGGGGTGAGGTTTGGGGCCACCTTGGGTTCAGTACAGATCTAATTTATTCCAGGTTAAGCAAAACTCCAAATTTTTGGCCAAGATTTTGCCTGATCCCATAGTGCGCTGTGTAACCCATATGCCTGACGGGTTCCTGAGAGCCAATAATCTGAAAGAATGGATAAGATGGCCTTTCATTATAAATGGGTGGCCATATTGTCAGTGTGTTATGGAAACAGTACATGGAGAGATACTTTACTATACAGTGCTATACTTTGTGTCGGGTGATTTGTCTTAAAGGCTGGGTTTACACGTTACCCTGTCACTGCCATGCCTCTGAAAAGCAGTCCACAGTCAGAATAGCTTTTCAGAGGTGTGTGACAGGTAGTGAGATGATATGCTACACCAGAGGCATAACTATAACCTTCAGGACCCCGGTGCAAGAAACCATGAAGGGCCCCCCCCGGACCCCTGGCCGGTGCCCTTCCCTTCAAGCCCGGGGCTCTTCCCACTGATCCTGGGGCCCTTTACTCCCCTTGCGAGGCCCTTTATTACGGTCCCACAGCGGGTCCCTTTCACAAGTTTTGCAGTGGGCCCCCTTCCTGCCATCTTGGGGCCTCCCCACGGTGGTGGAATGCCAGGGCCGGTCGCAAGTGTGACCTTTGTGATCCTGGAAGTTCACCCACTGGTGTCAGTAGTTTTTATTTTTTGGTATTTTAATTGTATTATTTTTTATCATTTTATTTTATTTTTTTTTCAATGTGACTGACTATGACTCTGTCCATTCAGAAAAGGAAGGAGCTGGTAAATTACATATTTACCGACCCCTTCCTGGTTCTCTATTGTGACACATCCCCTGCAGCAGCCGGCAGGAGAGGGGAGGGATCACAGTGGGGGGGGGGGGGACCAGGGGAGCACACAGGGGCCCAGAGACAGCAGAACACAAGTGAACTGGATAGGAGGAGTAGCGGGGGCAGCATACAGAGGAAAAAATCTCCTCCATTTTCTTTCTGCAGCTACAGGAGGAAAAAGGAGGACAGTGATTTCTCTACAGGCTGCCCCCGCCGCCCCTCCTATCCAATGCTGGGCACCCTGGAGCATTGGGCCCGGTTGTAATTGCAACCCCTGTAGTTACGCCCCTGTGCTACACCACCACGCCACAACTGTGTGCATTGCAGCAGAGTTGCCCCAATTCACTTCAATGAGTTGGGTTTATTGGGTGGTAGTGCCTGCCAGACTCTACAGGGGGTTTAACTCTTGCCACAGTATATGTACACCCCCTGCCTTTGCAACTTTAGGGGAGTGGTTGGGGGTCAAGTAAAACATGGCTCAGCTGTGTGTTTTTACTGTTCTCCCTCCAAGATAGATAGAGAAATATATTTTTGTGGGGGAAAATGTTATTTGATTTTACCTTGCTAGGGCTTTTCTAAAGTTTTGGGTGTGCTGTCTACACGTTTTGCTGAACCATTATTAGCACTGCCATTTGCTCACATCCCATTGTATTGTTGTGCGGTAACCAGTGTGCATCAAAAGCACCACACGTTCACCCCCCTCCAATGCCATAGTTGGGTAAAAGCCATTTTTTCCATTGACCTCCCCCCGAAAATGGTGGTAGGACCATTTTTGGGGGGAGGTCAAAAAACATGTGCCTTTTTTTCCCCAAAGTTGCCAGCCAATACAGTCACAGCAAACCCAACAGATGATTGACTGACTGGCTGACAACGCCTCCTACATCTTCATCTTCCCAAGCACAGAGCAGCCAGCTATCCATGAACATTGTGCTGTTCTGTAAGTCCACATACATATTTAACACATTCCCCAAACCCATAATTTAAAGTATTTGTCTTTGATTTCCTTGTTTATCCATTCAGGGCTTGCTGACCCAAGGGGTCATCGTTCACGTTCCCCCAGTGGAATGGTTTCAACGTTTTTACTCAAACCTATTTACTGTCATGAAACCCAAAGGTGGTATTGGATTGAAAGTCTCTTGCATGTCCGCACAAGTTTTGGATGGAATTTATTTGGTCAGTTATTTGGTCTGCAATTCATCAAAATAGCATATTTTCACAGTCCTATCTTTCAAGGTCATCAGCGATTTCATTTAGCTGTAGGCAACATCCACTTTCAGGTTTAGACATCCTTCCCTTCAGTCTTGTCCTGGCCCCGAGAATGTTCACAAAGGTCCTCCACATTAGTTCTGGATGTGTTTCATCTCAGAGGATCTCCAGTCAATGAATATCTGGATGGTGTGCTGCTGCAAGAGCAGACCTCCCTAAGCTTGGATTCCAATGTGTCAGTCAAAACCTTGGACTTCTGATAGATCCTGAACATCGAAAAGTCATCTCCAATTACATCATATTGCTTACAGTATTTAGGCCCTTTTTCAGGCCAAGGCCTTCCTGCTGCGGGAGAAGTTGATGAAACTTCAGAAACAAGGTAGACAACTTCAAACCCAACTTTCCTACAGAGCTGTATGCAGGTGCTGGAATTTATGGTATTCACCTTTTTTGAAGTGGTTCCATTTGCTCAATTCCACTGCAGAACTTTGTGGAAGCATGGGACAAATCGAGTCTTTCTCTAGTAAAAGTGAGTCAGTTACATCCTCAAATCAAGATGTCTCTGGTCGCTTCCATCCCTGGCAATGTCCGAGGACAGGTTTTTTTTTTTTTTTCCCCTCAACTACATTGGACGATTGCCATAATGAATGCCAGTCTTTTGGTTTGGGGTGGAGTTCTGGACTGTCTGTCTTTCTGTTCAGGGTGGTGTGGTATTGCACAGAGTGGTCCCTTACCTTATCTTCTGGAGTTCCCCACTGGCGCCATCCACTCCTCCTTCCTTTTTTTCCTTAGGTCTTCTGGCTGGTCACATATTGTCCTCGGTTCTTATTGCAGTGTTGGTGGCCACCTTTAATGCCGAAGAAACTCTGCAGTATTGTACCTTAAGCCCAGACCAACATGGTGGAAGGTTCTTCTCTAACCACTTAAAAGCCACAAAGGATTTGGAATTTACAATATACTGTATCCATGTGTTTTGGGTCATTGTCATGCTAGAATACACAACCATAGCCCATTTTCAATGCCCTGGCTGAGGGAAGGAGGTTCTCACCCAAGATTTGATGGTACATGGCCCCCGTCCATCGCCCCTGGTTGATGCGGTGAAGTTGTCCTGTCCCCTTAGCAGAAAAACACCCCAAGGCATAATGCTTACACCTCCATGTATGACGGTGGGGGATGGTGTTCTTGGGGGTCATAGGCAGCATTCCTCCTCCTCCAAACACGGTGAGTTGAGTTTATGCCAAAGAGCTTGATTTTGGTGTAATATGACCACAACACTTTCACCCAGTTCTCCATTCAGATGTTCATTAGCAAACTTCAGACAGGCCTGTACATGTGCTTTTTTGAACAGGGGGACCTTACGGGCGCTGCAGGATTTCAGTCCTTCACAGCATAGTGTGTTACCAATTGTTTTCTTGGTGACTATGATCCCAGCTGCCTTGAGATCATTGACCTGATTCTTCCGTGTAGTTCTGGGCTGATTCCTTACCGTTCTCATGATCATTGAAACTCCATGAGGTGAGATCTTCCATGGAGCCCCAGACCGAGGGAGACTGACAGTTATTTTGTGTTTCTTTGATTTGAGAATAATCTCACCAACTGTTGTTACCCTCTCACCAAGCTGCTTGGCAATGGTCTTGTAGCCATTCCAGCCTTGTGTAGGTCTACAATCTTCTCCCTGACATCCTTGGATAGCTCTTTGGTCTTGGCCATGGTGGAGAGATTGGAATCTGATTGATTGCTTCTGTGGACAGATGTCTTTTATACAGGTAACAAGCTGAGATTAGGGGCACTCCCTTTAAGTGAGTGCTCCTAATTTCAGCTTGTTACCTGTATAGAAGAGGCCTGGGAGCCAGAAATCTTTCTGATTGATCCGGGATCAAATACTTTTACTCATTAAAATGCAAATCAATGTATAACTTTTTTGAAATGTGTTTTTCTGGATATTTTTGTTATTCTGTCTCTCACTGGTAAAATAAACCGACCATTAAAATTATAGACTGATCATTTCTTTGCCAGTGGGCAAATGTACAAAATCAGCAGGGGATCAAATACTTTTTCCCCTCACTGTACATGTGTCAAAACGCCCCCAGGGGTACCTACCCTAGGTTGAGAACCACTGCTTTTGAGAAATTTTAATTATTGTTTAGGGCTTTGTTTCTTCTGATGAGTTACATGACCTGCAAAACACGAAGTCTGACCACACACTTAACAATCTTTATACTATATCCTTCAGATTTACCTGCAAATTTGTAGTTTGAGGGCCTTTCTGAACAATCCAATTTATTTCAATCCAACAATCCAATGTAATGGCAGTTATAAAATCCTATTGCAATAAGGGCAGGCAACTGAACTCAAATCCCAACCAATATTTCAGCTGAAGGTCGGCACACCTGCACACTGCCTGGTGGGAGGGTGACGAGGACTAAGGCGTATATTGGTAAATGGGGAAATATTTATTAACCACTTTACCACCGGAGGATTTTGCTGTCTTACGTCCAGGCCACTTTTTGCGATTCGGCACTGTGCGACTTTAACTGACAATTGCGAGGTCGTGCGAAGCCGTACCTTAACAAAATTTACGTCCTTTTTTTCCCACAAACAGAGCTTTCTTTTGGTGGTATTTGATCACCTGTGCGATTTTTATTTTTTGCGCTATAAACAAAAAAAGAGCAACAATTTTGAAAAAATAACAATATTTTTCACATTTTTTTATATGAAATTCCCCCCAAAAAAATGTAAAAATCAAAATTTTTTTTAAATTTTTGGTCAATTTGTTTTCTGCTACATATGTTTGGTAAAAAAAATCACAATAAGCGTATTTTGATTGGTTTGCGCAAAAGTTATCTCGTTTACTAACAAAGGGAAAGATTTTTGTCATTTTTGGTGTTTTTTTTTTTTTTAACGAGTAATTTTTTTTTTTTTTTTGCGGTACTGCGACATTGCGGCGGACAGATCGGACCCTTGACTGACATTTTTGACACTTTTGGGGTTACCAGTGACATTACTACAGTAATCAGTGCTATACATATGCACTGTTACTGTAAAAATACACTGGCAGGGAAGGAGTTAACTTTTTTTTTGAGAGGGAGGGGTTATGTGTGTCCCTAGGGGCGTGATTCTAACTGTGATTGGCTGTGGCTTGAGGTGTAGGAACAATGATCAACGGTCCTACATAGTAGAACCGTATAATTACGATTCCTACACCGGGGAGAATGACAGGCGGCTTGTTTACATTAGCCGCCTGCCTTTCTCCCGCTGCACCAACGATCGCCGAGTGACCGGCGGACATCGGGTCTGCCGGTCACACGCGCGGGGGGCGGTCCGTGACCACGCGGGAGCGCGCCTCGGGGGGTGCGCGATCGCTCCTTAGACCCTCACAGGCTAGCGACGTAGTACTACGTCGCTTTGCCTGTGAGGGGCTGACCACCGCAGTAAATAGTCGTGCGGCAGTCGGCAAGTGGTTAAAGACAACTCTGACCTAACCATTTGGGATCCTCTGGTCCCAAAGTAATAATTTGTTTTTTGGTAAACTTTAAAAAAAAATTTGGAGTGAGTATCCACTGAAAAAAAGAATGACCATTTTCCTTTTTATTTTAGGGCAATATGTTGAAAAGGCGTGTGATACCTCCGGGGAGAATCCCACATGCGCATCCTGTAAGGAAAATGTATATCTTAAAACTCCCAACTACAGACCCAAATGCATAAGCTGCACAATCTGTGACAATGGTAAGCAATGGAAATGTAATTACAGTGTGTGTGTATATATATATATATATATATATATACAGTATCTCACAACAGTGAGTAAACCTCACTACTTTACATTGTAGCAAAGTGTCATTTCTTCAGTGTTGTCACATGAAAAGATAGAATAAAATATTTACAAAAAATGTGAGGGGTGTACTTACTTTTGTGAGATACTGTATACACTTGATGAAGACCATTGTAATGCTTGAAACTGTACAGGTGGAACTTTGAAGTAAAAATAATTGCATCATACGGAGATCTCATTCTCGCTTTTGTTGTTCAATATTAACTGGGAGCTCGCTGCTATTGATGTGATTTTGGTGCCGTAAAAATCTTAAAGCACACCAAGAGTAACTCACTCTATTTGTAATATACTGTATATATATACACTATATTGTCTAAAGTATTGGGACGCCTTTACACACACATGAACTTTAATGGCATCCCAGTCTTATTCCGTAGGGTTCAATATTGAGTTGGCCCTCCCTTTGCAGCTATAACAGCTTCAACTCTTCTGGGAAGGCCGTCCACAAGGTTTAGGAGTGTCTATGGGAATGTTTGACCATTCTTCCAGAAGCACATTTGTAAGGTCAGACACTGATGTTATACGAGAAGACCTGGCTCGCAGTCTCCGCTCTAATTCATCCCAAAGGTGTTCTATCTGGTGGAGGTCAGGACTCTGTGCAGGCCAGTCAAGTTCCTCCACCCCAAACTCACTCATCCATGTCTTTATGGACCTTGCTTTGTGCACTGGTGTGCATTCAACTTGGAACAGGAAGGGGCCATCCCCAAACTGTTCCCACAAAGTTGGGAGCATGAAATTGTCCAAAATGTCTTGGTCTCTTGGCTTTAAGAGTTCCCTTCACTGGAACGAAGGGGCCAAGCCCAATCCCTGAAAAACAACCCCACACCATAATCCCCCCTCCACCAAATGATTTGGACCAGTGCACAAAGCAAGGTCCATAAAGACATGGATGAGTGAGTTTGGGGTGGAGGAACTTGACTGACCTGCACAGAGTCCTGACCTCAACCCGATAGAACACCTTTGGGATGAATAAGAGCGGAGACTGCGAGTCAGGCCTTCTCTTCAACATCAGTGCCTGACCTCACAAATGCGCTTCTGGAAGAATGGTCAAACATTCCCATAGACACTCCTAAACCTTGTGGACAGCCTTCCCAGAAGAGTTGAAGCTGTTATCGCTATATATATATATATATATATATATATATATATATATATATATATATATATATATATATATATATTCTGCTGCAAGGGATTTCAGGTTAGGAGATGCAATACTTGCCTTGCCCCAGGCCCTGGCAACTCATGCTATGCCACAGTGATTGGGAGAGACCCAACTGGAACCTTTCATGTTGAGATCTATTTAATTGGTGCAACACTTTCATTTATCTCTAATAGAAGTTTTGGAAATTAAATTGTTTTCTTGAACACTAAATATCATTTGTGTTGATAAAATTATTATTTAATGAAATAATTATTGTGAGATCTGGAAAATCAAGAGTATCGTATTTTTTACTTTACTGTGCTTTCAGAAAAAAAAATAGCTGTGAGGGGCTTCAAAGAAATGCCATTTCATAACCTGTTTATCAGGCAATGGGGTTGTCCAGGCAAAAAGAAATACATTTTATTGTATCCACAAATATTAAATACAACCACCCATATAGGGACGAAAATGTGCAATACATTGCATGATATGATGGTCCACTAAGGCAGTGATACTCAACCCCCGGGCCGCGGATCAAATGGTAACAGTCCGCCCAAAGAACATTACATTTTTTCAGAAGAGAGGGGACCCGGGGCGCAGAGCAGTGCGCCCTGAGCCCACCCATTTGTGTGACAATAGCGAATGAATATTCGCTATTGTCACACGGATCCTCCTCCTGGCCAATACGGAAGTGGGTCCGAGACACGTTTCCTGATTGGCCGAAAGGCAAACCCATGCCATTGGCCAAGGAGGAGGGAGGGCTCGAGGAGACGCGGGGAGACTGAGGAGAAGCCACCGCTGCAAATCAGGTAAATGCACTGGTCACTGTGCATTGATTGGGGTCACGCTGTGGCACTCTGCATTGATTGGGGTCACGCTGTGGCATTCTGCATTGATTGGGGTCACGCTGTGGCACTCTGCATTGATTGGGGGCACACTGTGGCACTCTGCATTGATTGGGGGCACGCTGTGGCACTCTGCATTGATGGGGGCATGCTGGTCACTCTGCATTGATGGGGGCACGCTGGTCACTCTGCATTGATGCCCCCCCCCCTCAGCGGGCCACGGAAAAATTATCAAACGTTGACCGGTCCGCGGCGATAAAAAGGTTGGGGAACACTGCACTAAGGCACCTAGGAAGTGAACTAAACTAAACCGTCCTATCCGCTCCTCTCAAGACCTCCTACTCTAAAGCTCCCTTGTCTCCTCCTCCCATGCTCGTCTCCAGGATTTCTCCAGGGCTTCTCCCATCCTCTGGAACGCTCTACCTCAACCTGTATGGCTATCTCCTACTCTAGCTGCTTTCAGGCGATCCCTGAAAACTCATCTCTTCAGGGAAGCCTATCACACCGCCAACTAATCTTCCATCAGCTCATTCCCTACTGTTACAACCTCTTGTAACACCTGCCCCACCCCATTAGATTGTAAGCTCTTCTGAGCAGGGCCCTCTTAATCCTCTTGTATTTTATTGTATTGTAACTGCACTGTCTCCCTTTTATATTGTAAAGCGCTGTGTAAACTGCTGGCGCTATATAAATCCTGAATAATAATAAATCCAGGCAATAATTCAATGGAACAAGATCCTCTGATACAGATTGGATATCCTTAGCTCCCCATCTATGGGGGCCACTTTAAATTCCTCCAATCTTACTCAACATGTTTCGAGGGGGTTCTGCTTCGTCAGGAGTATTGGTTCAAGAGGGAAAAAAAAGTATACAGATAACGGCAGGTATCCAACAGATAATAGGTAGTACAATAAACAAATCAACACATCCTGTTTAAAACGTTTTATATAGGATGTGTTGATTTGTTTATTGTACTACCTATTATCTGGATGTGGATCACTGCTGTTTTCTGTATACTTTTTTTTTTTAGATCAATCCCTCTTAAACCAATCCTCCTGACGAAGCGGAATCCCTCGAAACATGTTGAGTAAGATTGGAGGAATTTAAAGTGGCCCCCATAGATGGGGAGCTACGAATATCCAAGCTGTATCAGAGGACCTTGTTCCATTGAATTATTGCTTGATTTAGTTCACTTTCTGGCCTAGGTGTCTTAGTGCAGTGGTCCTCAACTCCGGTCCTCGGGGCCCACTAACAGGCCAGGTTTGCAAGATAACTAAATTACGTCACAGGTGATCTCATTTGCTGCTCAGTATTTTAGTCTGCATCTCCCCAAGGTAATACTTAAAATCTGGCCTGTTAGTGGGTCCCGAGGACCGGAGTTTAGGACCACTGCTTTAGTGGGCCATCATATCATGCAATGTATTGCACATTTTCCTCCCTATATGGGTGTTTTTTTTAATATTTGTGGATACAATAAAATGTATATATTTTTTTATAAACAATTTCTTGCAAGTCTTTGCGGTACCATGAAAGTCCCCAATGCCTCAACCCAATTTTCCAAATAACAATTGAAATTCTAGGACATAGGTGCAACTTTATTCTATTTATCCCAACTCCAGCCAAGATAAGATTTTTTCTTTTTCTGTGTTCCTTTCTGAGAGGTGATACCTCTCTTCCTGCTCTATATACCACACAGGAACTGAGGAAAACTGCTCTGGTGGGGACAAAGACAGCAATTAAAAAAAAAAAAAAACTATAGGAATAAGTAAAATAAAAATTGTGGAACAACAGATGTTCATATAGAACCAACTGTCAAATATGTGGACTTCAAGGGCACACCATGATACAGATCTAAATGACATAATCTCCTTAAAAAAAAACATTTATTATTTCAATTTAAAACCATGTAACAATAAAATGACAAAACAGGCCCCAAATTGGGCTGCGCTCGTTCACCGTAAATCAAGGTCTCCTACTAATACAAGTCATGTACAATATACATCTATCAAAGTAAATACATATCATAGAAATTGTGCAGATGTAGGTGTTCGTCTGTTTATTGGTCGACGTGTTTCACACAGGGCTTCCTCGGGACCATAGAGATGCAGTGGCGTACTAACGGGGGGGGCGGGCCGCCCCGGGTGCCACGCACTGGGGGGGTGTCAGGCTGCTCGGAATATCAGTCAGTGTGAAGGAGCTGCAGTTTCTAAAGTCCGCGCTGCTCGCGGGGGCGGCGGCCGGCGGGAAGAAGGTGAGCACTGAGCAGCCTCCTTCTGTGTGACTGTCTGGACTGGAGAGGAGATGGGACAGCTGGATATAGAAGGATTCATCTTTCCGTATTTCTCCTGCTGCCGTTGAATGGCCGATTCTCCTCTCCCTCCTGCAGTCAGTTAGCGGCAGCAGGAGGAATATGTAAAGATCAAATCATCTATATGCAGCTGTCCCATCCCCTCTCCTATACAACTTGCTGGCCCCCTAGTGCTCTCCAGCCCCCCCCTCCCCTTGCTCTTAACACCCCCCCTTGCTCTTAACACCCCCCCTTCTCTTAACACCCCCCCTTCTCTTAACACCCCCCCTTCTCTTAACACCCCCCCCCTGCTCTTAACACCCCCCCCTGCTCTTAACACCCCCCCTGCTCTTAACACCCCCCCTGCTCTTAACACCCCCCCTGCTCTTAACACCCCCCCCTGCTCTTAACACCCCCCCCTGCTCTTAACAACCCCCCCCTGCTCTTAACAACCCCCCCCTGCTCTTAACACCCCCCCTGCTCTTAACACCCCCCCTGCTCTTAACACCCCCCCTGCTCTTAACACCCCCCCTGCTCTTAACACCCCCCCCTGCTCTTAACACCCCCCCCTGCTATTAACACCCCCCCCTGCTATTAACACCCCCCCCTGCTCTTAACACCCCCCCCCCCCTGCTCTTAACACCCCCCCCCCTGCTCTTAACACCCCCCCCTGCTCTTAACACCCCCCCCTGCTCTTAACACCCCCCCCTGCTCTTAACACCGCCCCCCTGCTCTTAACACCCCCTTCTCTTAACACCCCCCCTGCTCTTAACACCCCCCCTGCTCTTAACACCCCCCCCTGCTCTAAACACCCCCCTGCTCTTAACACCCCCCCTGCTCTTAACACCCCCTTGCTCTTAACACCCCCTTGCTCTTAACACCCCCTTGCTCTTAACACCCCCTTGCTCTTAACACCCCCTTGCTCTTAACACCCCCCTTGCTCTTAACACCCCCCTTGCTCTTAACACCCCCCCTGCTCTTAACACCCCCCCTGCTCTTAACCCCTCAGTGCTCTTGCCCCCCAGCGCTCCTTAGCCCCCCCAGTGCTCTTCAGCTCCCCGCAGTGCTTTTCATCTCCCCCCTATGCTCTCTGGCTCCCCCAGTGCTCTCCACCCCCCTGTACTCCCTGCCTCCCCCCTCAGTGAGTTCCAGTTCCCCCCATGCTCTCCATCCCCCTGGTTTTCCCTGTCCCCCCCCCAGTGCTCTCCACCCCTGCGCCTTCCAACCCCCCTACAATGCTTTTTCAAACCCCTCTTAATTCCCTCCAGTCCCCCCCCCCCCCCCGTGCCCTTCAGCTCCTCCAGTGCTCTCTGCTTGCCCTGTGCTCTCCGGCCCCCTAATGCTCTTCTATCTTATATCATGTCTGCAGTCTCTGACCTTCTTTTGTATCATGTCTGCAGTCTCTGCCCATCTCTTGTATCATGTCCTCAGTCTCTGACCATCTCTTGTATCATGTCCTCAGTCTCTGACCATCTCTTGTATCATGTCCTCAGTCTCTGACCATCTCTTGTATCATGTCCTCAGTCTCTGACCATCTCTTGGATCATGTCCTCAGTCTCTGACCATCTCTTGGATCATGTCCTCAGTCTCTGACCATCTCTTGGATCATGTCCTCAGTCTCTGACCATCTCTTGGATCATGTCCTCAGTCTCTGACCATCTCTTGGATCATGTCCTCAGTCTCTGACCATCTCTTGGCTCATGTCCTCAGTCTCTGACCATCTCTTGGATCATGTCCTCAGTCTCTGACCAACCATCTCTTGGATCATGTCCACAGTCTCTGACCATCTCCTGTGTGTTTTCTGCAGTCTCTGACCATCTCTAGTATCCCGTCCGTAGTCTCTGACCATCTCTTGTATCATATCCTCAGTCTCGGATTTCTCTTGTATTAGGTCTGTAGTCTCTGACCATCTCTTGTATCATGTCCTCAGTATCTGATTTCTTTTGTTTTAGGTCCGTAGTCTCTTACCATCTCTTGCATCATGTCCTCAGTCTCTGACTATCTCCTTTAGCATGTCTCCAATCTCCTACTCAAACTTAAATACATTGATAATAGTATTAGCTATAGCTATCTGTCTATGCCAAAGGTAGGACTGTGCAGGGGGGGCAGAGAGTGCAAAAGGGGGAACTGTGATTAGAGAGACAGGGGAGGGGCAGACTGCAAAGGGCACTGTGATAGGGGGGCTGGGAAATTTGTGCAATAAATATTCTTGGAGACATTACAATTTTTTGCGGGTGTTTTTACATTTTAAAGTGGGGGGGGGGGGTGCCAGATATAGGATCCGCCCCAGGTGCCAAATGCTCTAGGTACGCCACTGTAGAGATGTATAGACAATTATGTTCTTAAAATAAACAAGCTCAATGTTAGTACAGGCATACCCCACTTTTAAGTACACAATGGGACAAGAGCATGTTTGCAAAACGTAAATGTACTTAAAGTGAAGCAATACCTTTTTTCATTTCTCAATGCATGTAAATACACTATCTCTATGGGAAATCTTGGTCAGCTTGACATGGCACTGCTCCCAAACCATAAGTGACAAGGACACCAAGCTTGGGGAGCATGTTAAGGGGATCCAGGACTATAACATGGTAGATAACCTAGGCAAGCTGGCAAAATAGGACATGTTGTAGTCCTGGGTCCCCTCTCAGTGCTTCCTAAGTTTGGTATCCCTGCCACTTATGGTTTGGGAGCAATGCCCTGTCAAGCTGACCAAGATTTCCCATAGACGTCAATGTTAAAAACCAGGAATAGTGCCAAGCCAAGCTGACCAGGCTGTGTCCGTACTCGCGAGTGTACGTAAAGTGAGTGTACTTAAAACGGGGTATGCCTGTAATTTATAAATGTACAGCATAGATTATACTTCTAAACATTGCAATACATCAAACAAGGCTTACTAGTGAGCAGGCTTCCTTCAAAAACCAAAAGGGGAAAAAAAAAGTTATAGTCTTTGCCCCCATTGGGTTCAGGTTTTGCCCACTTCCCGTTTCAGTGACCACACATGAAATGAGAGAAAATCTCTTCAATGGCCACAGAAATGGCAATAAGCACAGACTGCATTCCTAACTGTTGCTCGGTCTATCGAAAAAAGAAAGTTTTACTCGAAGTGGCATTTGTGAGATTTTTGTTTCCACCGTATTTAGCTTTATTTCCTTTTTGTCTGAGCTTGACCCTTTAGTTGGATTAAGCATCTAAAGCAGAGCTGGCCTGAGACATTGTGCTGCCTGGGTCCCCCAAGAATAATCACCCCCATCAACATGCCCCCACATCCATTATTTTATATCATGATAATTAAAATTAAAATGTAATTTTAAACACTGCGCTCAAGATTGCAGGGATCAGGAGTGCGTTGCACTCAGAATGCAGGGATCAGGAGTGTGTTAGACCCAGATTGCAGGGATCGGGAGTGCGTTGCACTCAGAATGCAGGGATCAGGAGTGTGTTAGACTCAGATTGAAAGGATCAGGAGTGTGTTAGACCCAGATTGCAGGGATCAGGAGTGTGTTCAACTCAAAGCGCTGCGCAAACTGTTGGCATTATATAAATCCTGTATAATAATAATAATAACTCGGGTTTCAAGGATCAGGAGTGTGTTAGACCCAGATTGCAGGGATCAGGAGTGCCTTTAGGCTCAGAACGCAAGCATCAGGAGTGTGTTAGACTTAGAATGCAGGGATCTGGAGTCTGTTAGACCCAGATTGCAGGGATCAGGAGTGTGTTACTCGGGTTGCAAGGATCAGGAGTGTGTTAGACCCAGATTGCAGGGATCAGGAGTGCCTTTAGGCTCAGAACGCAAGCATCAGGAGTGTGTTAGACTTAGAATGCAGGGATCTGGAGTGTGTTAGACCCAGATTGCAGGGATCAGGAGTGTGTTAGACTTAGAGTGCAGGGATCTGGAGTGTGCTAGGCCCAGGATGCAGGGATCGGGGGAAAGGGGGGGGGGATGTGAGGGGTGGTAGAGGACACTGCTATGGGGGTGGCCCTTCCCATAACAGTGTTCTCTGCCCCTGCATATCATCCTCCCCCCCACACACACACACACAGTAGTGTTCACTGCCCCCCTTTCCCCTATAGTAGTGACCTCTGGCCCCCCTCAACCCCCTTCCCCTTTCCCTCCCATAGCAGTGTCCTACCTCACAGCTGAGAGCAGAAGGCAGCACAGTTCTGGACAGAGGCCGGGAGCAGGAGCCAGTTGAGTGACTTTCCATATTAATAAGCTTATAATTTGGTTGCTTAGGACCACCCTGCGTCCTAGCAACCAATCATCTGCAGTTTAACTTCAAAAATTTGGGAAGCTACTCCTCCTGCCCTCTGTTTAGAGCTAAACTGCCTCCCGCTCTCCTCTGTTCACTGATAACAGCGGCGGAGGGGGAGAATGGGGAAAAGAGGAACAGGCGCTGCTGAAGAGGTTAGAGGCTGGGTGGGGAAAGAAGGACTGGCACCAAGAAGGTGGGGGTCGGGGGCGCAGGAACCTGTTCGGGTCTACCTGTCACCTGCGTGCTGTATACAGGTGGACTGCGATCGACAGGTTGCCGACCCCCCACGTCTTGGGCGTCAATTTGCCACCCCTCTCAAAGTTCTACCTGGGTCCGATTGACCCAGCAGGACCCGTAGTAGGGCCAGCCCTGCTATAAAGAGATACTGTGTGTGAGGACAAGCCATTGATAGGTTAGCATTTGGCACATTTTAGGTGACCTGCCTCAACAATGTCAAACCAGAAGTTCCAGTCCCATCTACTGCCTTCAAAAAGTAAAAAACCCTTTAAAGGAACTCTTCTTACCTCTAGATATGGCTGGCATTGACCTTGTGCATATGACTTTGTGGTGGAAAATTGGAAAAAAAATGAATAACGTGCCTTTCTCTTCAGAAAAACAGGTTGAGAAGGCCCCGTGTACACCGATATCCGACCGAACATGTGACTGCAAAGAGGGCTTTTATTCAAAAGGAGGAGAATGTTACCGATGTACAAGTTGTCCTAACAGAGAAATCAAAGAGAACTGTAAGTATGCTGAAAAGAGAAAACATTTTTGTAACGGATCAACCATCACCCTGACAGGGTACCTCCGTTGACGGATGCTCCTAGTGCTTACCGAGGGCTCCAAGCACTCCACCAGACACCATAACCACCTCAGACCCCACGAACTGCCATAGCTTGGTTGGGGTCTCGCTGTTTCCTACCCACCCTGGACCTACAACAAGGCTCCAGGTTCCAGTGGGTGAACCTCTCTTTCCCCAGAGAGTGCAGCAGGCACAGGAACAAACTCTTACAAGAGCTTAGTGATTATTCAAGGAAGTATGAAGAGCATAGCAATCCCTTGTAGCAGATCCCCCCAATAAGAGACAGGACTCTAGATTGAGAGTGAAGTAGAACTCAAACTGTTTATTCAAACACATGCACAAAGAGTTATACACTGTGGGACAATCCCCCCTCCACCTTAGCAGCTAATCCACATACACATATACATCCCATAATAAGTTTATCTTAAGGCAGACAGAAACAATGGAATACAGGCACTTACCAATAACAAACCCCACCCCATCTCACTATCTAGCAAGGGTCTATAAGACACTCCTGCAAAATTCTAGCAATCTGAAAAGTCAAACCATTCATCTTCATACATTTCTGCGAGATATTGCTGACAAATATTACTGTCCCATCTGAAGCCATCCAAACCATTCTCTCAGCGTCCCTCACTCCCAGTGACGGTGAACACCATCATGTATCTTCCCCCCAAAGCTAGACTAACCATGTACCAGACCTCCAATCGGTCTGTGCCTGAGTTATTCGGGTAACAAATCCCAAAGAGTCAATCCATCATGGCAGCTTCCTTGACAACATTTCACATAGTTTCCAGGTTTTCCTGGCAAGGCGCATGGAGCTCTCATAGCCGATCAGTCTGTGCAAGTCTGGTTTGGGCAGGCCAGACTGGGCTTCTTGGTCACCCTGTGTCCCTAATAGACACAGGATAACTTAGACATAAGAGGGGCCTAGTGGTCTGAGAGAGAGAGGTTTTCCAACCTTTCTAAGGTAGGTCGTGTTCCACGGGCCCTCCCATTGTCTGGACCCAGTACCCCAAACAAATTGTCTGGGAAACAGCATTTATCACCCAGCCAACCTCTGCCTCTCTTGTAGAACATACCCACCACTGTGGATAAGCGTGGACTGGCCCTTCTCCCGGGAGTCCTTTCTTCCACTGGAGAGGAGACAGGGTGGTGGGGCTCAATTCGTCAGGCTGTTGGGTATCTGGGCTGACTGTCCAGCATCCCTGGGGTATTCAAGTGAAGACTGCAGTCCCATCCACTACCACAGGAACTCCATCTTTTGTACATTGAGGGAAGAGGCCAACTGCACTCTGCTCTGTTGCCAGCTCTTCTGCTGGGTTGGTGTCATCATTCTGGGGCACCAACTGCTGCTGGGAATGGGTATCAGCTGCTCCATCTTCCTTACCCCCATCTGGCGGTTGGGACAACCTTTCTCCGGTATGGTCTCCCAGATGCACAGATTCTGGCTGGGGAGGGAAGACTGCTTCTTCCGCTCTGACTGACTGTTGGGGAGGGAGGAGAGCCACCTCCTCTCCCTTCTCTGGGCCTCCAGAACTGCCACAAGTGTGGGGCAAAGGTCGTTGACTCTCTGTCCGGCTGCCAGCGCTTCAGCTGGGTGTAGAAGCTTCACTTCATCAGCTTGTTGCTGGGGCAAGGGGCTGATTTCCCCAGCTTCCTGGAACTCTGTAGCTGTTGCGGGTGCTGGGCAGAGGTAGGGACTCCACATAATCCGCTCTGGCTAACTTGGGGAGGGAGACTGGCTTCCTCCGCTCCCAGACTGTGCATCTCTCGCTGGGGAGGAAGGATGACCACCTTCTTCTCCGAACTTTGCAGCTGCGGTTGGGGAGTGATCACCACCTTCTCCCCCTGGACCTCTTCTCTCAAGGAGGCTGAAGCTGCTGTTGGTGTTGGGCAGCGCTCATTGATGTTAGGCCCTGATGCCAGCTGTTCTGCAGGAAAGTATACTGAAAAGTCAGTGGCCTTGCACACATTTTCCTGGGTCACCATTTGTTGCAGGCAGAGGTCAGCAGCAATAGGCCTGGATGCCGGCTCTTCTGCTGTAGGCTCACTGGAACGTTCCTCCTCAGCAGAAAATCTATTAAATCCCCAGTCTCTGGAATTGCTGAAAGTCCAGGGCATGGGCTGGTGGCACTTGGGCCCAGTGCCAACACTTTGGCAGGTGACTTATCATCCATATCATCCTCCGAAGTCAATTACATCTGTGATCCGTGGTTGGGGAATGAAGATAGCTTCCTCTTCTCCCATACCTTTATCCAGTGGCTGGACAGACTCATTCCTCCATCCAAGCTCGTCCTGTGCAGAAACAGGTTCGTCCAGGTGAGTCAGCACTTGCTGCATCCGCCATAAGACCTCCGCATTCAAGACCGTGTGTGCAGGTGAGCAAAGCGCACTATTACTGTGCCATATTGTCGATTCTTCAGTCAGGATTTCTGGACTGTCAGCTGGTTCTTCTGGATATTCCCAGGCAAGGGGAGCCCAGCTCTGGCGCTGAGCCGAGTCTAGCAGCCATCTGTAGGCGATCTGTAGCTCCCTTTCCTGAACGGCCAGAAACTCCATATCTTCCAGTGCCCAGAACACTTCTGAGATGTTCAGAATCCTTTCTATGTAATCCATAGTTTCCTCTACCCGCCACTCCAAATCGCTCCCAACTTTTGGGTCCCCTGACAGCATCTCGTACAAAAGTCCCCCGCCGCCGTAGCCAAAGCCTTCCGTTGGGCTGTCATCCGCTTTCCAAGGGCATGTTTGGGATACATGCCACCGGAGGGCTCTATAGCTCTCTTCCAACCGCATCTCTGCCAAGACCAGCCTGCTTAACTCAGCTGTCTGCTCCTTGTGCGTTGTATCTCCCAAAAACCATTCCCGCAATCCATACTGCGACCAGTACCTTTTCTGGATGGAGGGGAGGATTTCTCCTTGGTGGCGCTGCTCACAGGATAGCATTTCCTTCCAGAGATCCAAGCGCACACTCATGGGTCTAGGACAGGGGTGTCAAACTCAATTTAATTGCGGGCCGCATCAGCATTATTATTGCCCTCAAAAGGGCAGTTGTATCTGTAAGACTAGATGTCCAGGGCATCCCCTACCCTTATATTTGACATCAAGAGCCTCTTCACCATCCGAGGTTGAACACCCCACCCTCTCTTACATCACAGTGCACCCCCCTTACCTTGTGCTGCTGCTGGGAAGAAGCTGAAGGCATTACTGGAAAGCAGAAAGTACAGGTTTTGGAGGAGGACCAGAGGAGGACTGAAGCTCTCTTGCAGCTGCAGGAGATGTGCGAGAGCCACATAAAATGTCCTGGAGGGCCGGATTTGGCCTGCGGGCCTTGTTTTTGATGTGGTCTAGGAGATAGAGCAAAACAGCAGTGTTTTTATTGTTGATGTATGATTAAGCTCAGTCCATCTTACTCAAGACCAGGGCCGCTGATAATGCAGTACAGCCAGCCCTCCTGTACTGGGCCAGGCCTCACCAGTTCAAAGGGGGGGGGGGGGGCCCAGGCACTTGCCAAGCAGGAGGGCCAGTACTACTGCCTTCTTGCTGACACGTGAGACTCTTGTACTGTGCTGCCGGTTCTACTTTTCTTTTCTTTCTCTGGCTACACTACAGGAGGATCAGTTCTAGTATCTGTGCCCCCTTCTCCCTGCTGTGTGGGACCCCTGTGTGCCCCTTTCTCCTGCAGTGCCGCTGGGGGCCGGAGGAGGAGGACACCGGAAACAGCCAGGGATCGGTGTGGCAGGAGGGACAGCAATGAGAACCAATCTCCCTGCATGGCTATCCAGCTGACAGCCGCGGGATCAGGGCTGCAGATAGAAATTGTGGGGCCCCGTACAAACTAACTGAAAAGTCTCCCCCCCCCCCCCCAAGAAAACATTAAAGCTATATTTCGATATAAATATATTAAACTCATCACTAGCAGACACAAATACAATACAACATAATTCCTGCTAAATCTAAAAGATGAAACTGAGATGATAAATCTCTGTGTGTGATGGTGGAGGTGTTGGGGCTCATGCACATGGGGGCTGTGTGGGGGTGTTGGGGGCTGTGTAGGGGTGTTGGGGGCTCATGCACATGGGGCTGTGTGGGGGTGTTTGGGGCTCATGCACATGGGTGCTATGTGAGGGTGTTGGGGGCTCATGCACATGGGTGCTATGTGAGGGTGTTGGGGGCTCATGCACATGGGGGCTGTGTGGGGGTGTTGGAGACTCATGCACATGGGGGCTGTGTGGGGGATCATGCACATGGGGGCTGTGTGGGGGATCATGCACATGGGGGCTGTGTGGGGGATCATGCACATGGGTGCTGTGGTCTGTGAGTCAGTGGTTAATTTATGTGGCCCTCTTGATCTGTATGAACACAGCCGCAGGTCCTAATCTGACAGGGGTGGGGGTGCAGGTGTACGACCCGAACACAGTGTGCATTTGGGGGGCGCTCACCTGCACAACTGTCCAATTAGAGCCTGTGGCTGTGTTCATATACAGTAGATCCCCATGCATCCCCGTCCCCATCCCTCGTTCCTCTTCTTCACTAGTTACGGACTTGCAGGTAGCTTGGACATCGTGAAGTTTCAAAGCCTGGTAGAAGGGTATCTTGTGAAAGTGGCGCTAGCAGCTCCAGGTCCTCTGAGTTCAGAAGAATATAGTTCCTTGCTGGAGGGTCCAGAATAAAGCATCTAAAAAGGGAGCCATTGGAGTGTCTCACCTGTCAGCGTCACTCATTTCTTCTTGTTTTGGATACGGACGGCCGGATTGGGGATCTCTGCTTGCGATTTGCTTCTGCCCTAAAGGCGACAAGTGCTTTTAGACCCATCTGTTTACTCAGGGGTCGCCCCTGGAGGTGAGAGGCTTGCATTAATGGTGGAGGATCTCTGGCACTTGATCACCCAAGAACAATATTTATTTGAAGCACATATGTCACTGCATGGGACTTTTCTTTATCATTTATTCATATGGTTATTAATTTTATTTATTTGTTGAGCGCTGCACTGAATTTATTTTTGGCTGCATCCCCATAGAATGACAGGCGGCTCCACCCCAAACCCCTCCTTCACTCAGCCAGAGTACCCTTAATTATATTTGGGAGGGGGAGAGGGAGAGAGGGGGGAGGGGGAGGGAGAGAGGGGGGGGGGAGAGGGGGAGGGGGAGGGAGAGAGGGGGGGGAGAGGGGGAGGGGGAGGGAGAGGGGGGGGAGAGAGGGGGAGGGGGAGAGAGGGGGAGAGGGGAGGGAGAGAGGGGGAGGGAGAGGGGGGGTGTAGGAAGAGAGAGGGGCAGAGAGGGGGGGAAGGGGTTGGAGGGGGAGGGAGGGAGGGAGAGGGAGAGGGGAAAGGAGAGAGAGAGAGAGAGAGGAGAAGAGGGAGGGGGGAGAGAGAGGGGGAGGGGAAGAGGGAGGAGGGAGGGAGAGGAGGGGAAGAGGGAGGAGGGAGAGGAGGGGGTGGAGGGAGGGAGAGGGAGAGGGGGAAGTAGAGGGGGAAGTAGAGGGGGAAGTAGAGGGGGTGGAGGGAGGGAGAGGGGGAGGGAGAAGGGGAAGGGGAGAGGGAGAAGGGGAGAGGGGGAAGGAGAGAGGGGGAGAGGGGGAAGGAGAGAGGGGGTGGAGGGAGGGGGAGGGGGAAGGAGAGAGGGAGAGGGGGAAGGAGAGACGGGGAGAGAGGGGAAGGGAGGAGGGGCAGAGGGAGGGAGGGAGGGAGATGGGGAAGGAGAGGGGGAGGGGGGAGGGAAGAGGGGGGAGAGGAGAGGGGGAGGGGTAGAGGGAGAGGGAGGTGGAGAGAGAGAGACTCTCTGCCTCCCTCCCCTTGGAACACACTGCTTCCTTACACAGACTCCTCATTGGATCTCACCTCCTTATCCAGCCATGTTCTCAAGCTCCATGCTCCCTCCCACAATCTGTGATCAGTGCTGCCATTGGAAGTTCCCTCCTTCTTCACTTCCTGCTTTCTACACTACTCCTGGTGCCTCCCTCTGAGTTCACAGGAGCCGGAAATACACAAGAAGCATCGGGTATCAATGCGCACTGACAGTATTTGACTGTCAGCGCGCATTGAGAACAGCACTGAAAACAAAGTTGTGCGATATACATCCTAGGGACCACCAACATTTTCTCCTCGGCCATCAGTGGTCCACGGACCACTGGTTGGTGACTGCTGGCTTTAGGCACAATTAAGACCCACTTTAGGTTCATTAGCATCCAGGTCCAAGGTCCTTGTCTTCAGAAAGGGCGTTTCAATTGGTCCATCAGCTGAAGGGACAGTTCTGTATTCTCTGATATGTCAGCCCTATATACAGCAAAGTAAAAGTAAAAAAAAAACAAGGGAGGTTCTGATTTTTCATTGTCCATTTTATTTCTCCTTTCAGGTTCAAAAGAAACCGATACTATCTGCGGAGATTGTCTACCCAACTTTTTTGAGGAAAAGAATGAATGCCAGCCGTGTAATCAGTAAGTGACAACCTTAGAATCAAAGTTAATTAACCACTTCTGGACCGGAAGGATTTGCCCCCTTAATGACCAGGCCATTTTTTACGATTCGGCACTGCGTTACTTTAACAGAAAATTTTGCGGTCGTGCGACGCTGTACCCCAATAAAATTGATTTCCTTTTTTTCCCACAAACAGAGCTTTTTTTTTTTATTTTTATTTTTTTTTTCTAGTTTCTGAATCTAGGTAGATCCCAATCAAGCAGGTATGTGGTTTATTTACGTACTTTAACTATTTGATCACCTGTGCGTTTTTTTTTTTTTTGCGCTATAAACGAAAAGAGAGCGACAATTCTGAAAAAAAAAAAAACAATATTTTTCACATTCTGCTATATAACATTCCCAAAAAAATTAAAAAACCCAATTTTTTTCATCCCTTTAGGCCAAGTTGTATTCTGCTACATTAAAAAAAAAAATCGCAATAAGCGTATTTTGATTGGTTTACGCAAAGGTTATCGTGTCTACAAACTTTGGGAAAGATTTGTCTTTTTTTTTTTACTAGTAATGGCGGCGATCTGCGATTTTTAGCAGGACTGCGACATTGCGGCGGACAGATCGGACCCCTAACTGACATTTTTGACACTTTTGGGGGGACCAGTGACATTACTACAGTAATCAGTGCTAAAAATATGCACTGTTACTGTAATAATGACACTGGCACGGAAGGGGTAACCTAGGGGTGATCAAAGGGTTAAGTGTGAGTTTAGGGGGTGTTTTCTAACTGTGTGGGGGATGGTCTTGTGAAATTACCATAGAGACCCGCGTTCCTATATAGAAGGATCACATGGGCTCTGTGATCATTCCAGGGAGAAGAACGGTCGGCTGTGTTTACAACAGCCGACCGTCCTTCTCTCTCAGCGGGGAGCGATGCAGGGATTGGTGCCGCCGGTCCCGTGGATCAGCATCCCCGCTGCCTAGTGGGGACGGGAGCGCGCCGTTGTCTGCGCACTCTCACCCCCAGGAGCGCTCCCGCAGATCGCTGTACAGGTATAGCGATTCGCGCAGCCAAGCCAGCCTGCCGCAGTATATGTGCGGTGGGCGGTCGCCAACTGGTTACTGTGTTTGTAAAGGCATTTTTTTTTTTTTTTTATAAAGGATAAATTCAACTTTCGTAACATGTTACATGTTACAGCCATATTCAGGGTGTAATATGTAACATGTTACAGAGGCAGCAACCCCCCTGTTGCGACAGCGAGCGGGGATCTTCTCCCCGCACTCATTGTCACAATTTTTAAAAAATGTGCCCACTGGGCTGCATCATTCATTCACAGAGTTCTGTGAATGGGAGAACTACAATTGCATACTTAGGTGGGCGGGACCCTGTAGCCAAAATACCTGGCACTATCCTCATGCAATTGGAGTCATTAGAAGGTAAGTCCCCCCTCCCCAGGGGCGTAACTACAGGGGTTGCAGGGGTTGCAATTGCAACCGGGCCCCATGCTCCAGGGGGCCTGTGCGGCTCCCCTATACACCTGGATGGGGGGAAGCGGGGGCAGCATGCAGAGAAATTACTGTCCTCCTTTTTCCTCCTTTAGCTGCAGGAGGAAAATGGAGGAGGTTGGTTCCATTGTATGCTACCCCTACCACTCCTTCTATCCAGTTCACTTGTGTTCTGCTGTCTCTGGGCCCCTGTGTACTCCCCTGCCCCCCCCCCCCCCACTGTGCTCCCTACCCTCTCCTGCCGGCTGCTGCAGGGGATGTGTCACAATAGAGAACCAGGAAGGGGTCGGTAAATATGTAATTTACCAGCTCCTTCCTTTTCTGAATGGGCAGAGTCATAGTCAGTGACATTGTAAAAAAAATAAAAATAAAATGATAAAAAATAATACAATTAAAATGCCAAAAAAATAAAAACTACTGACACCAGTAGGGGAACTTCCAGGATCGCAAAGGTCACACTTGTGACCGGGCCCTGGCCTTCCACCACCGTGGGGAGGCCCCAAGATGGCAGGCAGGGGGCCCACTGCAGAACTTGTGAAAGGGTCCCCACTGTGGGACCGTAATAAAGGGCCCCGCAATGAGAGTAAAGGGCCCCAGGATCAGTGGGAAGAGCCCTAGGCTTGAAGGGAATGGCCCCCGGGCCAGGGGTCATGGGGGCCCTTCATGGTTTCTTGCACCGGGGCCCTGAAGGTTCTAGTTACGCCTCTGCCCCTCCCCCCCCCCTCACTTAGAGGAGACGATGGGAGAAAGTACATTTTTAAGTGCTGTGGGTCTTTTTGAAGGAAATCTGTATTCACCTATGGTCATCTATGGTCATCTGTATTAATCTATGGTCATCTGTGGTCATCTATGGTCATCTGTGGTCATCTATGGTCATCTGTGGTCATCTGTGGTCATCTGTGGTCATCTATGGTCATCTATGGTCATCTGTGGTCATCTGTGGTCATCTTTGGTCATCTATGGTCATCTGTGGTCATCTATGGTCATCTATGGTCATCTATGGTCATCTGTGGTCATCTGTGGTCATCTATGGTCATCTATGGTCATCTATAGTCATCTATGGTCATCTGTATTCATCTGTGGTCATCTATGGTCATCTGTATTCATCTATGGTCATCTGTGGTCATCTATAGTCATCTATGGTCATCTGTATTCATGGTAAATGACACTCAATATTTCTTCCCCTAGAACCAATAAAAACTGCAAAGAAATGCCAGCAACCTGCACACCTGTATGTGTTCCCGTGGTGCGCGGTAAGTAATACCCAAATGCTGAATTAGATGATGAAATGCTTCACCGCTTGCTCGGCACGTTGCATATACATTGCTAAAAGTGGTTGTAAACCTCAGACATGAAATATGAACAAAGCATATCCCTCTATAGTGTGTACTCGTCTCAATCCAGAGCACTCAGGTTGGGTTCACACTGGTGTGATGTGGGAACCACAGCGATTCCTCTGCGGGTTCCTGCACCGAATCAGAATCGCAGGCAGGTCACGACGCTTTCTGTGAACCGCAATATCAATATAAAGCTAAAGACACCCCCAAATCGGTTGGCAGAATGCAGTGCGGATTGAATCGGATCCAGTGGCGTCACTAGGGTTGGTGTCACCTGGTGTGGTAAAACATTGTGTCACCCCTCCCCCGACGGGAGGGGGGGGGTGACACCATGTTGTCCTGCCGCTACTCCTAGCACAAATCATCCCGAAAATACTCCCTCCTAGCACAAATCCCCCAATACCCTCTCCTAGCATAAATCTCCCTAATCCCACCTCCTAGAACAAATCCCCCCCAATCCCCTCTCCTAGCACAAATCCCCCTTCCTAGCACAAATCCCCCCTCATTGAACAAATCCCCCAATCCCCTCTCCTAGCACAAATCCCCCCTTCCTAGCACAAATCCCCCCCAATCCCCTCTCCTAGCACAAATCCCCCCTTCTTAGCACAAATCTCCCCAATCCCTCCTCCTCGCACAAATCCCCCCTCATAGAACAAATCCCCCAATACCCTCTCCTAGCACAAATCCCCTCTCCTAGCAAAAATCCCCCCCTCCTAGCACAAATCCCCCCAATCCATTCTCCTCGCACAAATCCCCACTCCTAGAACAAATCCCCTCTCCTAGCACAAATCCCCCTCTCCTCGCATAAATCTCCCCAATCCCTTCTCCTCGCACAAATCCCCCCTCCTAGAACAAATCCCTCCCAATCCCCTCTCCTAGCACAAATCCCCCCTCCTCGTATAAATCTCCCTAATCCCTCCTCCTCGCACAAATCACCCCAATCCCCTCTCCCAGCACAAACCCCCTCTACTAGCAAAAAATACCCCCTCCTAGCACAAATCCACCCTCCTTCACAAACTCCTCTACACAGCAGCAATGATTGTTACCCCCCTCCTTTCTTTGTGTGAAGTTCCCCTGGCCTGTGAGCTCCCCCCGCCCAAACTTACAGGTAGGAAAACACAAATCCCCCCTCCTCGTATAAATCTCCCTAATTCCCTCCTCCTCGCACAAACCCCCCCCCCCTCCACCCAAAAATCCCCCCATCCCCCTCTCCTAGCAAAAAATCCCCCCTCCTAGCACAAATCCCCCCCCAATCCCTCCTCCTGCACAAACTCCTCTACTCAGCAGCGATAATTGTTACCCCCCTCCTTTCATTGTGTGAAGTTCCCCAGGCCTGTGAGCTCCCCCCGCCACAGACTTACAGGTAGGAAACCAGGTAGGGGTGGGGGTTGTGCTCTCTCACTGCTGTCAGTGGAGCACTCTTCCATACAGCAGATGACACAGGATTGGGCTGTAAACAGTTTGATGACCCCACCCCCTATCTCCTCCAATAACTGCTCATCTCTCGGCAGCAGGAAATGAAGCAAACGCCATAAGATGTAAGAGCGATCGATCCTGTGTCATATGTTTTATGGAGGATCGCTGTGCTGACAGGAAGGGGAGAACACAGCCCGCACCTCTCCAGGAGGGATTATGGTGTGGGGGTGTTTTTCAGGGATTGGCCTCTTCTTTTCAGTGAAGGGAACTCTTAAGGCATCAGCATACCAAGATATTTTGGACAATTTCATGCTCCCAACTTTGTGGGAGGAGTTTGGGGATGGCCCCTTCCTGTTCCAACATGACTGCGTACCAGTACACAAAGCAAGGTCCATAAAGACATGGATAAGCGAGTTTGGGGTGGAGGAACTTGACTGGCCTGCACAGAGTCCTGACCTCAACCCAATAGAACACCTTTGGGATGAATTAGAGCCAGGCCTTCTTGTCCAACATCATTGCCTGACCTTACAAATGCGCTTCTGGAAGAATGGTCAAACATTCCCATAGACACACTCCTAAACCTTGTGGACGGCCTTCCCAGAAGAGTTGAAGCTGTTATAGCTGCAAAGGGTGGGCCAACTCAATATTGAACCCTATGGACTAAGACTGGGAAGCCATTAAAGTTCATGTGTGTGTGTGTAAAGGCAGGCGTCCCAATACTTTTGGTTATATAGTGTATATCTAATATAATAAAGTCCAAGTGTCTCTGCATCCAGTCCCTGTGTCCGTGGGATTGCGCTACTGCGCATGTGCCCCACGGACAGCCGTTGGGACTTGGAGCGCAGAGACTTCGGGCGGCCGGGCTGTCAGAGTGGGCGGTCGTGCAGTAGCGTGTTAAGTGGGCGTGTGTATCCCGGGGAAGATGTGTGTGTCCCGGGGAAGAGGGGCGGGGCCGGGCGCGGTGGAGCGGTAGAGCGGTCGGCTCTCCGGAGATGGCTTTCAGAAGGAGGAAAACTTACCCCCATCATCAGCCAGGAGTTCGTCATCCACAACCATGCGGACATCGGCTTCTTCTTCATCATCTGCGTCCTCATCGGGCTCATGTTTGAGGTAGGAGTCTCCCTCCCCCCCCGCAGAAATTCCATGCACCTCCTCCCCAGCCTGCACTCCTCCGGAGGGGGGGGGGGGGTTTTGTTCCTGCATGGGGCACCCCCCTCCGGCACAATGCGGCATGTATGTAGATTACTGATGTGTCCATCCCGCTCCCCTCTGCATTCCAGGCTCCACAGTGTAACGCTCCTGCGTTTTATGTATGATGTGGATTTTCAGCTGCAGAAATATTCCACTTCAGTAGTCATGTAGAGAAACGCTGAGACACCAATCCCAACTCCCAATGACTCATCATGTGTGGATAATCTCAATTCAGCAAGTAAATACACACACTCAATAAGATGTTTCCTAGAGTGACTTATGTATATAGTAACACAGTGATGATAGGCTGAAGAGACAGGTTGGGTAGAGATGGTAGATGACAGACACTTGAAAGGAAATGTTCTTGAAAGTAAGATAGTAGCAGATGGGATGCAGATAGGTTTAGCAATCATGTATGGTAGCAGATGACAGAGTAGCAGGTGGACATACAAGAGAGATCAACCCAGTGCAAGAACAGGTGGTAGTAGGCTCAAGAGCTAGCAATCTTAGATAATGCAGATGTAGTAATAGTCCTTAGTATGCAGAGCTAGATAGTGTAAGCTTTAGTATGAAGGTTATAGAGGTTTCCCCTGTGGGGTACTTATCACTAATAGCAATGTAGCAGAGGTGAGGTTCGGCAAGAGCGGATGATCCGGTAGCGGGATACAGGGATCAGCGCAGCGTGGTTCCGACAGCGAGGTATGCTTGCAAGCATGAGAGCTTCAAGACAGGTTAGCATCAAGGCACAAAGCAGTTTGAACGAACACATGTGAGTGAGAGCCGGCGATCTAAATAGCCATCCAGTCCGGCGCTCAGTGATGACAGCATCAGTCTTAAAGGTGTATGCGCACCTTACCAAAAGAGAATGGTGGGGCGCATACACTTATGAAAGAGTAATTAGGGTACCCAAAGGTACCAGAACATTACACACAGCACCCCCTGCTGGAGGGGGCAGCACTGGCTTGGCTGAAGTGTCAGCTCTTCTGCCTCTGATCACCCTGCTGACCTGGCACCTCTGATCCTCAATTCTTTATGATATGATCGCATCTCCCTGCACATCACCCTTGGGCTCTTCTATCAGAAACTTATTGCCCCCCCTATATAATTATATATATCTTACTATATAAAGTACAAGTGTCTCTGCGTCCAGTCCCTGTGTCCGTGGGATTGCGCTACTGCGCATGTGCCCCACGGACAGCCGTTGGGACTTGGAGCGCAGAGACTTCGGGCGGCCGGGCGAAACTCTTGAAGGGGCGGGTGTGCGCGGGCACGCGGCGGGTGCGCGCTCGCACGCAAGAGCCGCTCAGTCAGCTCTGCGCCTGTCAACGATGTTGCTAGGGCAATAGGGACGCTATGCGCAGAGCCGGCTACGTCATGCGGCTTTTGCATTGTTAGAAAAAATGTTTGACCACATATGTTCTAGCGCCCGTTAATTTAACGGGCTTGATGTCTAGTGTAAATATAATTTTTTATAAATAAGTTTTTAACCAGTTATATCTTATGTGGAATCTAGTAGAGGGAATGCAGGATGAAATTACTGCAATCTTGTTATCTTCATTGCTTTCAGACTCAACAGAATGGACTATGCTGCTGGTGATCTTCCCAGTGCTGCTGCTGCTCGGCGCCCTTGTTGGACTTTTCATTTACAAGTACAAGTTTAAAAAAGACCACAGACTCGGTAAGATTGAACTTCAGGAAAACCAGCCAAATACACAGCAGAAATACGTACAGTATACCGTATGGGAAGATTCTTACCTGCCAGAGGATCTGTGATTCTGTTCAGCCAGTCTTGTGATCCAGACTGCACAGACCTCTCTGTATACTGCACTGCCTGTCAGCAATGCAGCCTGGTCTCGGACCCTCCCCCAGCCTGTGATTGGATGACGATGAAGCAGCAGCACAGTGATGTCATTCCTGTGCTCCTTTTTCTGTAGGCAGTAAAATGATAACACTATGCAAAGCAGTAGAGGCCAGGGTGGTTGGCATTCCCTCTCCCAGACTGAGTGCTGCTGTACAGGTTTATGTAAAAACCAAAAATTAAAAAAAAAAAAATACATTTAATATTTTTTGAAGGAGGGCTCTGCAGGTATGAACATTGACTGAACGATTTTCTTAGTCTTCTCCTGGTCAACCTTTCTATGTTATTCAGGGCTTTTTTCAGCAGGAATGGGGTTCAGAGTCTTTGCTGGCTGCTGGGGGATCTACCGTGGACATGTCTTATGTTGGTGGGAGGGATCTAGTGATGCTGGCTGCAGGGAAATCTGTTATTGCTGGTGGGAGTCAGATGTTGCTGGGGGAGGTGGATTTTTTTTTTTTTTGCAGGTGATCTATTGTTGCTGGCTGCTGGATAGTCTATTGGTGCTGGTTGCAGGGAGATTGGTTATTGCCGCTAGGGATCTTTGGTTGCTGGGGCTCAGTTGTTCCTGGAAGGGATCTAGTGATGCTGGCTGCAGGGAAATTTGTTATTGCTGCTGGAGATCTATTGTTGCTGGGGGAGGAGGTATTTTGTTGCAGGTAATCTATTGTTGCTGTGGGAGGGGGTGTTTTGTTTGTGGGTAATCTATTGTTGCTGGCTGCTGGATAGTCTATTGGTGCTGGCTGCAGGGAGATGGGTATTGCCGCTAGGGATCTTTGGTTGCTGGGGTTCAGTTGTTGCTGGAAGGGATCTAGTGATGCTGGCTGCAGGGAAATTTGTTGTTGCTGCTGGGGGTCTATTGTTGTTGGGGGAGAGGGTATTTTGTTGAGGATAATCCATTGTTGCTGGAGAGTCTGTTGTTGCTGGCTGCAGGGAGATCTGTTATTGCTGCTGGGGGTCAGTTATTGCTGGGAAGGGGTTATTTTGTTGCGGGTGATCTATTGTTGCTGGCTGCTGGAGAGTCTATTGGTGCTGGCTGCAGAGAGATCTGGTATTGCTGCTGGGGATATTTGGTTGCTGGGAGCGATCTAGTGATGCTGGCTGCAGGGAAATCTGTTGTTGCTGCTGGGGGTCTATTGTTGCTGGGGTATTTTGTTGCGGGTGATTCATTGTTGCTGGGGGGTCTATTGTTGCTGGCTGCTGGAGAGTCTATTGGTGCTGGCTGCAGAGAGATCTGGTATTGCTGCTGGGGATATTTGGTTGCTGGGAGCGATCTAGTGATGCTGGCTGCAGGGAAATCTGTTGTTGCTGCTGGGGGTCTATTGTTGCTGGGGTATTTTGTTGCGGGTGATTCATTGTTGCTGGGGGGTCTATTGTTGCTGGCTACTGGAGAGTCTATTGGTGCTGGCTGCAAGGAGATCTGTTATTGCTGCTGGGGATCAGTTGTTGTTGGTTGGGATCTAGTGATGCTGGCTGCAGGGAGATCTGTTGTTGCTGCTGGAGGTCTATTGCTTCTGAGGGGGGGCTGAGGTATTTTGTTCGGGTGGTCCATTGTTGCTGCGGGGGATCTATTGTTGCTGGCTGCAGAGGATCTATTTTACTGCTTTGCTTGTTATCATTAACAAATTCCTTACGAATTACTTGGCACCACAATTGTTACTTGGTTCTATATTCTCTAAAAGGGGCAGTACTGGGAGGTGGTGGAACCAAGGAATGGTGCAGGAGGTGGGTAGGGGGAGGAGACGAGAGGTGACTCGAAAGGGGGGACTTCCTGAGGAAGTCACGTGACGTGACGTGACGTAACGCGTAGGAGGAGCCGCCTGCACCTATTGTCTGAGAAAAAAAGCCCTGATGTTACGTAGTTAGGTTACAAAAAAAAAAGACAAAAGTTCATCCAACCAGTACAAAAAAGAAACAGAAACCCTCCATATGCAGAACCCTATACCCACAGTTGATCCAGGGCAGGGGTCTCCAAACTTTATATCCAAAGGGCCATGTTATGTTCCCTCAGACTTTAGGGGGCCAGACTGTGGCTAGCAGGGGTGGACATTTTCCTGGCATCAGTGGGAGTACACATCACCACATTTGGTGTCAGTGGGAGGAATAGTGCCCCATTATTGGTGTCAGTGGGAGGAATAGTGCCCCATCATTGGTGTCAGTGGGAGGAATAGTGCCCCATCATTGGTGTCAGTGGGGGGTATATTGCCCCATCATTGGTGTCAGTGGGAGGAATAGTGCCCCATCATTGGTGTCAGTGGAAAGGAATAGTGCCCCATCATTGGTGTCAGTGGGAGGAATAGTGCCCCATCATTGGTGTCAGTGGGAGGAATAGTGCCCCATCATTGGTGTCAGTGGGAGGAATAGTGCCCCATCATTGCTGTCAGTGGGAGGAATAGTGCCCCATCATTGGTGTCAGTGGGAGGAATAGTACCCCATCCTTGGTATCAGTGGGAGGAATAGTGCCCCATCGTTGGTGTGAGTTGGCAGAACAGTGTCATGTATCGGTGGGAGAAATAGTACCCAAAGGTCCAGATAAAGGCAAGCAAAGAGCTGCAGTTTGGAGACCACTGATCCAGAGGAAGGCAAGAAAAAACTCTTGTCCATTTGTCAAATTTGCTCCAGCAGGGAAAAGAATATTCCTTCTTAAAGTACCATAACTGTGTGAAAAACCCACATGTGGGCAGATTTGTAATTATGTTCTTTTATCATTTCAGGTGGAGAAATATATACAATGGTAAGACAAATGGATTTTATTATTTATGATACAATATAATATTGTATTCGTATTTTGTATACAATGTTTTTACATGTGGCACTCTCCTAGTTTTAGTAAAGGATGCTGGGTAAATCTAGTTGGGATCCTCAGTAGCCAGTGAAGCAGTTGTGATTTGCTTTGGCCTGCTCATTGTTTCACAGGCTGCTGTTGGGATTATTTCCCTCTGCATTCTAGAATATTCTGGAATCACAGTGGGAGGAAAAACAGAAGAGCGGTCGGAATATTTATGGGGACCCAGCCAATCCCTGGGGAGATGTGCCCAGTAGGTGGCTGGAGAGCTCATAAATAGTATGGGGCCTGAAGCAGAGTTGAGTTGGTCTTGGGTCAAGTTCTGCAGGAGGAGCCCCCGGTCTAAGGCCCCTAGGGCAGTTTGCTGGAACACTGCTGGATGCTCATTGAGGTCCTAGCTGTAGCACAGCTGTGGGGGCTACTTCAAAGGTCTTAGCCTTGGATTTAGGTTTGGAGAGCTCGTGGAAGAGTGTCCATTGAATGTTGGAGGAGGGTGCCCAGGGTATTGTGAGGGTATTATGAGCTTGGTTTCTCTCTCACTGAAGGGGGCCTGGTGGATATCGTAAAGAGGCAACCAATGATTCTGTGACCTAAGTACTGACCTAAATCCTTGGCCCTAGTAACTGTGTGCTGGTTCTCTTTTCTTCAGAGGGTTCTTATAATTGTTCAGTCTTTGGTGGCCCTTTATGAGAACCTAATTCCAGCTATCTCTTCCTCCTGATGCACAGAGACTGTTAAGAAAAGGGAGCCGTGTGTCCTCTGGTTATTCAGTGTACTTGGGTTATCTCATTCTTTCCCCCAAACCCCACCCATCCAAGTTTCTACAAGCAAAAAACTGCATAAAAAGACAATCCCTGGACCAGTTTATGGTCCTACAGACTTTAAGGGGGCCGAACTGTGGCCACCCGGAGTACAAAATATCCCCACATCAGTGAGAGTCAACAATGCCCCATCATTGGTGTCATTGGGCCCCATTGTTGGTGTCATTGGGAGGAACTGTGCCCCATCATTGGTGTCATTGGGCCCCATTGTTGGTGTCATTGAGAGGAACGGTGCCCCATGATTGGTGTCATTGGGAGGAATTCTTCTATGTATGGGTGGTTCCTGCGCTATCTGAGGTAGTATGTGTTTTCCTTCTTGCTGCTGCACCACGATACTGGTACCAGGAACCAGTTAATACAGGATAAAATAGTGTGGGTATGTGGCGCGCTTCAGAAGTAAAAGTATAAATTATTTATAAAACGGTGTGAATATATATATAATTAATAAATAAGTAGAACTACTGTTTTCTTTTTCTTTTTAAAAAAAGTGGTGTTCTTTTTAGCTGGGAGTGTATTGTCACTTAAAATATAACCGTGATGATATTATTCAATAAACAATTCAATAAATAAATAAATCCAAATTGCCTCTATACCGTATTGACTATATACGACAAAGTGCTAGGTGCTTGTACTTCTTAAAATTTGTAACAATAAATAAATAAATATTTCAGTTGACAAGGTGTAAATATTGCTTCAAAGTCCAAAAAAGTGCTATGTGCTTTCACTCTTCAATCAAAATATTTATAAATTAATAAATTAATAAAGTGCAGTGTTCATAGTGTCCATATAAAAAAATCCGAAATAAGGTGCAATTCAACTCAATATCTTCAAAGGAAATGAAGGTGCTTTCATGCAAATAAAGGTGTTGTGACTTGCTGCCTCCACCAGGTGTCACATCTAAGTGTTCTAAACTCTCACCTTGATAAGGTGTATATTGCGCCTGTGTATATTGCTTAGCCTCCGGGTTAATGGTTAGGGGCTTTTGCTCATTCCGATATCCTGTTATAGCCTCCGGGTATTTCCTGTACTGTCCGTTTCTGGGGTGTTTACACTTTATGGGGTCCTCAACTCCTATCGTGACCTCGGGCTCAGTAAACATAAAGGGCCATCATGGTGCAGTATATCAAACCAGTTTATTATTAAAAAAGTCAGTTGCACTTACATTTAGCAGGTATTTTGTTCGCAAACAATGTACAAATGCAGCGTTGGGAGAACTTCGCTCCGATCTCTAACGTCACTTCCGGTAGTCTGGCGGCTCCTCCTACGCGTTACGTCACGTCACGTGACTTCCTGAGGAAGTCACGTGACGTAACGCGTAGGAGGAGCCGCCAGACTACCGGAAGTGACGTTAGAGATCCGGTAGTCTGGCGGCTCCTCCTACGCGTTACGTCACGTCACGTGACTTCCTGAGGAAGTCACGTGACGTGACGTAACGCGTAGGAGGAGCCGCCAGACTACCGGAAGTGACGTTAGAGATCGGAGCGAAGTTCTCCCAACGCTGCATTTGTACATTGTTTGCGAACAAAATACCTGCTAAATGTAAGTGCAACTGACTTTTTTAATAATTAACTGGTTTGATATACTGCACCATGATGGCCCTTTATGTTTACTGAGCCCGAGGTCACGATAGGAGTTGAGGACCCCATAAAGTGTAAACACCCCAGAAACGGACAGGACAGGAAATACCCGGAGGCTATAACAGGATATCGGAATGAGCAAAAGCCCCTAACCATTAACCCGGAGGCTAAGCAATATACACAGACGCAATATACACCTTATCAAGGTGAGAGTTTAGAACACTTAGATGTGACACCTGGTGGAGGCAGCAAGTCACAACACCTTTATTTGCATGAAAGCACCTTCATTTCCTTTGAAGATATTGAGTTGAATTGCACCTTATTTCGGATTTTTTTATATGGACACTATGAACACTGCACTTTATTAATTTATTAATTTATAAATATTTTGATTGAAGAGTGAAAGCACATAGCACTTTTTTGGACTTTGAAGCAATATTTACACCTTGTCAACTAAAATATTTATTTATTTATTGTTACAAATTTTAAGAAGTACAAGCACCTAGCACTTTGTCGTATATAGTCAATACGGTATAGAGGCAATTTGGATTTATTTATTTATTGAATTGTTTATTGAATAATATCATCACGGTTATATTTTAAGTGACAATACACTCCCAGCTAAAAAGAACACCACTTTTTTTAAAAAGAAAAAGAAAACAGTAGCTCTACTTCTTTATTAATTATATATATATTCACACCGTTTTATAAATAATTTATACTTTTACTTCTGAAGCGCGCCACATACCCACACTATTTTATTGGGAGGAATTGTGCCCTTCATTGGGGTCAGTAAATAAAATAGTACCCCAAGGGCCAGATAAAAGCAGGCAAAGGGCCACGTCCAGCCCCCACGATGCAGTTTGGAGACCACTGCCCTAGATTTATTATGAAAGGGAGAGAAAATGTCGGCCCCCAGGCTGCAGTTTGGAGAACACTGCTCTAGATTATTTATTATGCAAGAGAGAGAAAATGCTGTGTGCCTGGCTTCCTAGGCACTAAACTTGGAGAAGGAACCAGTCTAACTACAGCCGCTCCTTTGGTTGCGCTACATACAACTCTCAGCATCTTCTAATCACAAAGCCCTAATCGGAGATTCCCAAGAGTTTCCAAACACGGTTCATTTTTAGGAGGCTTCGATCCAAACCATCATGCCTAAACAGGGTCAGTTTGATGGAATGTATGTATAGGCGCGACCATTTCTTCTCACCATATCATAGATTAGTAGCGGTCAACCAGAGACCTCAACATTTTATTGCAGTCTGCCTGCCATTTGTCCCAGAGTCATTTTTAAATGGTGGCTGATCTTAGTGGCTCCGGCAGGCCACACCTTCATAACTGCTGCAACCGCCAGCTGTCAGTGAAAGCCAGCACCCAGAGCTCAGCCCAGGAGCTGAAATGCGCAGCTTCTGGGGGTTCTACAGATCGCTATATAGGAGCGCACTGTAGAAGCCAATTTAAACACAACAGCATTACATAGCAGTGTAGTGATGTCATAGCACTTCTTCTGAGTCCAGGACAGAGCTGTTACCAGTGTCTTTCTGCAGCAATAGATCACTGCTACAGTGATCTATTGCTGCCTGTTTGTAGCCAGCAGCAGATCATTTCTAACATTATGACAAGCCACCTAATATTGAGCAGGCCCCCCTTTTGCCGCCAAAACAGCCATTACCCATCCAGGCCTGGACTCCACTAGACCTCTGAAGGTATGCCGTGGTATCTGGCACCAAGCCATCTCTAGCAGATCCTTTAAGTCCTGTAAGTTGGGAGGTGGGGCCTCCATGGATTGGACTTGTTTTTCCAGCACATTTTACAGCTGCTCTACCAGGCCACCTTCTTCCATTGCTCCATGGTCCAGTTCTGAGGCTCTTGTGCCCATTGTAGGCACTTTTGGCTGTGGACATGGCTCAATATGGGCACCCTGACCAGTCTGCAGTCTAGGCGACCCCATACACAACAAACTGTAATGCTCTGAGTTCTGACACCTTTCTAAAGAACCAGCATTTACTTTTCCAGCAATTTGAGCTCCAGTAGCTCCTCTATTAAACTGGACGACATGGGCCAGCCTTCCCACTCCACCTCCATCAATAAACCTCCCCACCTCCATCACTGAGCCTTCCCTCCTCCACATCCATCGCTGAGCCTTCCCTCCTCCACCTCCATCGCTGAGCCTTCCCTCCTCCACCTCCATCGCTGAGCCTTCCCTCCTCCACCTCCATCGCTGAGCCTTCCCTCCTCCACCTCCATCGCTGAGCCTTCCCTCCTCCACCTCTATCACTGAGCCTTCCCTCCTCCACCTCCTTCGCTGAACCTTCCCTCCTCCACCTCCATCGCTGAACCTTCCCTCCTCCACCTCCATCGCTGGGCCTTCCCTCCTCCACCTCCATCGCTGAGCCTTCCCTCCTCCACCTCCATCGATGAGCCTTCCCTCCTCCACCTCCATCGCTGAGCCTTCCCTCCTCCACCTCCATCGCTGAGCCTTCCCTCCTCCACCTCCATCGCTGAGCCTTCCCTCCCCCATCTCCATCAGTGAGCCTTCCCTCTCCCATCTCCATCAGTGAGCCTTCCCTCCCCCATCTCCATCAGTGAGCCCCCCCATCTCCATCAATGAGCCTTCCCTCCATAAATGAGCCTTCCCTCCCCACCTCCGTAAATGAGCCTTCCCTCCCCACTTTCATTAATGAGCCATCTATCCCCACCTTCTTCAATGAGCCTTCCCTCCCCACCTCCATTCATGAGCCTTCCCTCCCCACCTTCATCAATGAGCCTCTCCCCTCCCTCCGCCAATGAGCCTTCCCTCCCCACTTCCATTAATGAGCCATCTATCCCCCCCTTCTTCAATAAGCCTTCCCTCCTCACCTCCATCAATGAGCCTTCCCTCCCCACTTCTATCAATGAGCCTTCCCTCCCCACCTTCTTTAATGAGCCTTCCCTCCCCACCTCCGCTAATGAGCCTTCCTTCCCCACTTCCATCAAAGAGCCTTCCCTTCCCCACCTCCATCAATGAGCCTTCCCTTCCCCACCTTCATCAAGGAGACTTCCCTCCCACCTCCGCCAATGAGCCTTCCCTCCCCACCTCCATCAGTGAACCTTCTCTCCCCCACCTCCATCAATGAGCCTTCCCTCCCCACCTCCATCAGTGAGCCTTCTCTCCCCCACCTCCATCAATGAGCCTTCCCTCCCCACCTCCATCAATGAGCCTTCCCTCCCCACCTCCATCAATGAGCCTTCCCTCCCCACCTCCATCAATGAGCCTTCCCTCCCCCATCTCCATCAGTGAGCCTTCCCTCCCCCATCTCCATCAGTGAGCCTTCCCTCCCCCATCTCCATCAGTGAGCCCCCCCCCCCCCATCTCCATCAATGAGCCTTCCCTCCATAAATGAGCCTTCCCTCCCCACCTCCATAAATGAGCCTTCCCTCCCCACTTTCATTAATGAGCCATCTATCCCCACCTTCTTCGATGAGCCTTCCCTCCCCACCTTCATCAATGAGCCTCCCCCCTCCCTCCGCCAAAGAGCCTTCCCTCCCCACTTCCATTAATGAGCCATCTATCCCCCCCTTCTTCAATAAGCCTTCCCTCCTCACCTCCATTAATGAGCCTTCCCTCCCCACTTCTATCAATGAGCCTTCCCTCCCCACCTTCTTTAATGAGCCTTCCCTCCCCACCTCCGCTAATGAGCCTTCCTTCCCCACTTCCATCAAAGAGCCTTCCCCACCTCCATCAATGAGCCTTCCCTCCCCAGCTCCATCAATGAGCCTTCCCTCCCCAGCTCCATCAATGAGCCTTCCCTCCCCGGCTCCATCATTGAGCATTGCCTGCCTATGAACCTTGTCATCAATTCTCCAGTTTTCCTTCCTTGGAGCACTTTTGGTCAGTCCTGACCACTGCAGACCGGGAACATCCCACAAGAGTTGCGGTTTTGGAGTTGCTCTGACCCAATACAATTTTACCCTTGTCAAAGTCTGTCAAATCTTTACGCTTGCCCATTTTTTCTGCTTTCAACACATCAACTTCAGGGACAGCATGTGTGTGGTAAGAATGGGGGTTTCAAAAGATGTCCCCACTTCCCTTCCTATTGACAATGGTTCCGCCCAACTATACAAAAAAAACTTTGTATTATGTAAGTTGCTGTTAGAGATTTTTCCTCACTTCCTGTCTTGTAAAAGTGACGTCACCCTGAAGATAAGGGGACATCTTTCCAACAGAACCCTGGACAGCAGTGAAAACCAGAAAGGGGTGATTTTCTTTCCCCTCTATATCCATAATTGAAACAAAAAAAGTTTTGGCTGGACATTTTAACCTCTCGCTGCCCAGGTAATGCATATGTGTGGCAGCGAAGGGGGTGGGCTTTAGAGCACCGCTCATATGCATCCATAGATAGCCAAGGTTTCTGTGCTGAGAGCGTGCTCTGAGTGTAACTGAGTTGTCAGACAGCAGTCAGTCTACCAATCATGTGACCACTGTGGCTGCATGGTCACATGTCTACAATCCCAGTGGTCATGTGATCGGGGAGTCTGCTCCTCCCCTCAGGAGTAAAGACACATTTAACCACTTGCCGACCAGCGGCTGTAGTTTTACAGTGTCAGGTCGGCTCTGTTGCACGAAAAAACGTACCTGTACGTCAGTGTAGTAGATAGGGGTGCGTATGCACCGATTGGCTAGAGGGGGAGCCAATCAGCAGGTCCAGCGGATGCAATGTCTGCCGGGCACCCGCGATCGCTCCCCATGGAGGCAGAATGGCGGCCTGCCCATATAAACATGGCTGTTCTGTCAGTGATGAACGCAGGGATCCTGTGATCCCTCTATTTAGGAACACAGATCTCTGTGTTCATCCAGTAGGTAAATCCCCCACCCAGTTAGAAAGCACTCCCCTAAGGACACATTTAACTCTTTGATTGCCCCTGGTGTTAACCCCTTCCCTGCCAGTGTCATTAGTACAGTAACAGTGCATATTTTTAGTACTGATTACCGTAGTAATGTCACTGGTCCCCCCAAAAGTGTCAGTTAGGGGTCCGATCTGTCCGCCGCAATGTCGCAGTCCCTCTAAAAATTGCTGATCGCCGACATTATCAGTTTAAAAAAATAAATAAAAATGACATAAATCTTTCCCCTAGTTTGTAGACGTGATAACATTTGCGCAAACCAATCAATATACTATTATTGGGATTTCTTTTTACCAAAAATATGTAGCAGAATACAAATTGGCCTAAAATTTATGAAAAAAATTACATTTTTTAATATTTTTATTGTGAATGTTATATAGTGGAAAGTAAAAAAATATTATTATTTATTTTGTTTATAGCGCAAAAAATAAAAACCGCACAGGTGATCAAATACCAGCAAAAGAAAGTTCTATTTGTGGGGAAAAAAGGACATCAATTGTATTTGGGTACAGCGTCGCATGACCGTGCAATTGTCTGTCAAGTTAACGCAGTGCTGCATTGTATAAAATGGCCTGGTCATTAAAGGGGGTAAAACCTGTCAGTCCTTAAGTGGTTAAAGGGACACCAAAGCTGCACTGAAAGGAGTTAACAGGCTGCAGACAGATGCACAGCAGGGTTTTGCTGTATAGTAGTAAATCGGTGTTCCGCCCCCCCCCCCCTCCAAAAATTAAAATTCAGCAGCTACACACACTGTACTCATACTGTAGCTGCTGACTTTTAATATCAGGACCCTTAACTATCCTGGAGTCCAGCGACGTCGGCACCACAGCCGATGTTTCCATTGGCTGTCGGGTGCTGCCGCTGCCATTGCCGGTATGGGAACCCGGCAGTGAAGACTTGCGGCTTCACGGGCGGGTCCCTACTGCGCATGTGCGAAGCGTGCTGCGCATTCGGATTGGCTCGGCGGCGGGGGAAGGAGGGGGCCAAACTTCTGAGGGACGGCGCCGTCTCCCGGAAATGGGGAAGGGTACGTGTCAAAAACAGGTACCCGTCCCCCCCCCTGCCCCCTGAAAGGTGCCAAATGTGGTACTGGAGGGGGCAAATGAGCGGATGTTCCACTTTTGGGTGGCAGTGGCCACCCATTGGCACTGGCAATCACTAGCTAATGATGGATGAAAGTCAGTGGCAGCTGGTGCCAAACTTTTTTGGAGGGGGGGTGGCAAACAAACCCACCTCAGGTTCGCATTTACCTCTCCAGGGCCGCTTCTCCTACTGGCCAACCCAGTCTTCTTTAGATCCACCTCCTGTCCTAATTGGCCGTCAGCCGGTAACCAATAGGGGATATTGATTTGCAAGTGGGTGGGTTCGGGGCTGGGAGCCCAAACCTTTCTCAAGCCAATTAGAGCAGAAAAAGCTTACCAGGGGTTCTGATCCTTCCCCAATCTATTGAAAAGTAAACTGGCCACAAGTGAAGGGTGCTTTGACATTGTGTGGTTTTTAGCGAGTGTTCTTAAGTAACCGCACGCTGCGCATTGTCTACAGCCACCATGAAATGTGTTTTCCCTAAAGCTAGTTTCTGTCCGTAGAGTGAAAACCTGTTTTGTGTTTTTGTGTTCCCGGGGTTGTCCCAGCAACAGAGTACTGAGGACAGATGAAACCCTTAGTGCTATATGCATTAAATATGGGCTTCATGAATAGTGTATGGCTTCTGCTTTCTCTATGACTCACCCTAAACCAACAAAAGAGCTCTGCAAAGCTTTGTCTGAGCCGCACCGGAAACACAGCCAGCTGTGCCCAACACCCCTTCCTAAAACATACTGTACAGCCAAGGAAAAGCCCAGGGGGACTCATACACTACTTGAAAAAGCTGAGGTTAGAAGCTGATTGGCTCCCATGCACAGCTGCACCAGGTGTTGCACTCTCCAGTTTTAGTTAATCAACCCCCAATGAGTTCAAAGGAATGTATATAATTATTTTTCTATATATCTATACACTGTGTAGGTGTAGATGTATATTGAGAACCAAGTAAAGGACCCTTCCACTGAACGGTCATTTCTACTATGACAGGGAGAGAATACTGTGGATAAATAACAGTACACACACCTATCCCTGAGATAGAAGGCTTGTTTGTTTAAAGAAATTTAAGGTTGGAGATTCAGATGATACAAGTGCTCATTTCAACACCCCTTCCTTAACATACTGCACAGCCAAGAAAAAGCCCAGGGGAACTCATACACTACTTGAAAAAGCTGAGGTTAGAAGCTGATTGGCTCCTATGCACAACTGCTCCATATTTTGCACTCTCCAAGTTTAAGTTAATCAACCCCCCAATGAGTTCAAATAAATGTATATAATTATTTTTCTATATATCTATACACTGTGTAGGTGTAAATGTGTATTGAGAACCAAGTAAAGAACCCTCTCACTGAGCTGTCATTTTTACTATGACAGGGAGAGAATACTGTGAATAAATAACAGCACACACACCTATCCCTGAGATAGAAGGCTTGTTTGTTTGTTTTAGGGCTCTTTCACACAGGCTTTCCGTATGTCCGCAAATCATCCTAATTTTTTGCGGATGATTTGCGGACATAATGTAAGCCTATGGCATTGCGGATGTCAGCGGAATACCATCCGCTGACATCTGATTTCCTTCTTTTCAGTTCTGTTCCGTTTTTAAGAACGGAACAGAACCCTATTTTTCCTCCGTTCAAAAAACAGAAAGGAAGGAAAATCGGATGTCAGCGGTGTCATCCGCTGACATCCGCAATCCCCATAGACTTACATTAGGTCCGCATATCATCCGCAAACGGATAGGATGATATGCGGACCTACGGAGCTGATGACAGAAATGTCATCCGCTCCGTGAAAAAAAAAAGGACCGCAGCGGAGCTCTCACACGGAAAGCCCGTGTGAAAGAGCCCTTAAGCAATTTAAGATTGGAGATTCTGATGATACAAGTGCTCATTTCAACATTTTGGTTCTTTTTTTAAAACACACCTAAGGAGTGCTCAGGGTCTTTTATATCAATGGGGAGCAACTTCTTAGCAATAGAAGTGGGGGGCCGTTATAAAACAACCTTTTGTTGCTCCCATTGCACTGCGTTTCTGTGTGGTTCATAATTCTCCTGCAAGCTTCTAGTAAATCTGTATGCATAATACATCTCACTGCCCTCAATGCACTTGTATGGCAAAGCTGCACAACCCCCCCCCCCCCCCATGTTAAAGGAGAATTATGGCCAAAGCGCTTTTGGCCTTACTTCTACCAGGGACCACAGTAGTGAAGAAAGAGGTGCACTCCTGTGGTCCCCAGTAGAAGTAGGGCCAAAAAGAGCTATTTTCACAGCGTAGGTTTAGGCGTTGGAGAGATCCCACAAAAAATAATGAATGGAATAAACAAAATAAAAAATGTGAAATAATCAACAAAAAATCTAGTGAAGTGATTAAACACATTTAAGTGAAAAAGTGTCTAAATGAAAATCAAATGGAAGACGTCTGCTTATAATGAAACGCGTCGTGCGGAGCCTCCCCCGTGACGTCATCGCGTACGAGTTTACCAAAAGTTATTGCAATAATGCCGTTTTGGTGATTACACTGATGTTCACGTGTCTATGCTTGTATGTGTGATTTATACATTGGCTTTATTTCTGTTTTATATACTTTATTCTCATGTATACACATTAGCGCAGCACTTATTATTTACTGTCACATATTAGATATCCTTTGTTTTTGCTGCTTAGAAACAAAGGCATATTTCCTAGCACATTTGTGCACTTTCCACTATTAACTGTATATATTTGTAAGGGATTCCCGACTTTAATGTTGGGATCCACCCAGATGCCCCTGGACCACTAGCTGGATCAGGCTCTCAGCATGACCCGGGGGCCAGCTGCTCCCGTCCCCTTCACAGCCCAGCACTCCAGTGAGCGCTGGAGGGGCAGAGCACAGAGCGGTGACTAACAGTCACCTGCTCTCTGCTCACTGATGACTGAGCGATCAGCGGTCTTTGATTGCTCTTTTCTTGGTCTTAGAAGCGGCAGGGGACAGATACAGCATCCGACCAATTGCTGCACCCACCAAGCTGAGTATTTTTTTACAATCTCAAAACTCTCTTTTCATTTTTTTATCTTTCCAAAAAAAGAAAAAGAAAATCCACAATACAGTCGATTAGGATTATCCTTTCCATGTATAAAATTGTGCGGAAAATTATTTTTTATTTATTTATTTTTTTCTTGTTTCCAGTGTCAGGAAGAGGCACCTATTTCATCAAAGACACACCCAGAAGAAAGTATTTTGCTTACATTTGATGAATCCCCTGTTTCGGGGCTGTGTTCTGCCAATAATTCTCAAGGTAATTATTCAAATATAAGATAACAATGGTCCTGGATAATTTTTTTTTCGTTCACCTTTTCATATGTTAAAAGAAAATTCCAGTTATGTACAGTATAAATATCCTTTTACAAATAAATACCTAAAGCGCAATTCCCAAAGCACTATGGGATAGCTAAAGAGACAGCACAGCAGAGAAAACTTGCTTTGCTTCTTTGTTTGTCTGGTAGGGAGCCACATAAAGCTGACCATACATGCATCGAAATTGGACCAGTTCTGTAGGAAACAGCCAAATTTCAATCCATGTATGGCCGTTAATGAGGAATCGACCTATTGGAAGACTTTTTATGAACCAGCTTCTTGGTAAATGTTGCTTTGATCAGCAAATGCAGCCAATAAGCTGCAGTGCTGACCAGTGTGTTCTGACAGAAGGAATCCCGCAGTCCAAATACAATGACACAGCGGCAGAGGATTCCTGCATCCACCTCAAATATTTGGATGGAAGAATTGGTTCCGTTTTTTTGTTCATCCAGGTGGATGAACGAAAAAAAAACTGAACCAGGTATAGCCAGTTTATAGAATCAGCCACTGTTACAATGACTCATTCCAGTTCTGTGGTTAACAGACCAGTTTCAGCATAGCTAAAATAGTCAGACATTGGAAAAGGAGACTGGAGCTCCCTCTGCTGACTTTTTTATGTACAGACTAGGCCAGCCTTTTTACACCCAGACCAGTGGTCTCCAGACTTCAGCCTGGGGGCCAGATGCGGCCCTTTTCCTGCCTTGGGATGCTATTCTTCCAACTGACTTCAATGATGGGGCCCTTTTACTCCCTTGGACACCAATGATGGGGCACTCTTCATCCCATTGACACCAATGATGGGGCACTATTCCTCCCACTGATACCAACGATGGGGCACTATTCCTCCCACTGTCACCGATAAATGGGGCACTATTCCTCCCACTGACACCAATGATGGACACTATTCCTCCCACTGTCACCGATAAATGGGGCACTATTCCTCCCACTGACACCGATGATAGGGCACTATTCCTCCTACTGACACCAATGATTGGGCACTATTCCTCCCACTGACACCAATGATGGTGTATTATTTCTCCCATTGACAAAAATGTTGGGGCATTATTCCTCCCACTGACACCAATAATTGGGGCACTATTCCTCCCACTGACACCAATAATGGGCACTATTCCTCCCACTGACGCCAATAATGGGCACTATTCTTCCCACTGACACCAATAATGGGCACTATTCCTCCCACTGACACTGATAATGGTCACCGATAAACTGACAATGATAAATAGGGCACTATTTCTCCCACTGACACCAATGATGGGGCATTAGTTCTCCCACTGACACCAATGATGGAGAACTATTCCTCCCACTGATACCAATGATGGGGCACTATTCCTCCCACTGATACCAATGATGGTACACTATTCCTCCCACTGACACCAATGATGGAGCACTATTCCTCCCACTGATACCAATGATGGGGCACTATTCCTCCCACTGATATGAACAATGGGGCATTATTCCTCCCACTGACACCAATGATGGGACACTATTCCTCCCACTGATACCAATGATGGGACACTATTCCTCCCACTGACACCAATGATGGAGAATTATTCCTCCCACTGATACCAATGATGGGGCACTATTCCTCCCACTGATACGAACAATGAGGCACTATTCCTCCCACTGACCCCAATGATGGAGCACTATTCCTCCCACTGACACCAATGATGGGGCACTATTCCTCCCACTGATGCCAATAAATGGGGCACTATTCCTCCCACTGATAACAATGGGGCACTTTTCCTTCCACTGACACCAACAGTGAGGCTCGATTCCTTCTACTAAAACCAATGATGGGGAATTGTTTACTCCTAGTGACACTGGGGTGTTTTCTACCCCCAATGACCACTGTCTGGTCCCCTTAAAGCCTGAAGAACATTAAACTGGCCCTTTGTTTAGAATGTTTGGAGAACCCTGCCCCAGAAGAACCCCTGAATTAATTGTTAGGTCTCAGGGAGCCCCTGCTAAAACCATTTCACTGAGAGGTAGTTGGAAAAATGCTCTTTACATTGGTGGCCCGTGGAAAGAGTGATCCTTACACAGGTGGTAAGAATGCCACCCTTACAAACCGCTAAAAAGATCATCGATGACCTACAGCTATCTCTAAGTGGCATTGGCTCCAGCTCTATACAGACACCATGAGATGGGATGTCAATCAACCACAGCTCAAAGAACCTATAGAGAACTCTTGAGGGACCCTGGTTGAGAATGGCTGGACAAGACTGTAAAAATACACCTATACCTAACCCCAAAACACCATAATAAAGAAAATACAGTAAACCATTAACCATTCCTTATAACTCCTTTAGAACCACTTCAAGGGGTAAGGGTTGGTTATTTTAAAGCTGCATTTTGTTCACTTTAGATGCAAATAGTTATATCGGAGTTCTTTAGGAGAAGTTGTGCTAAATCTGCTTTTAAAGATCTGTCTTTTTTTTTTTTTTTATATTGATAAATAATAGACAAAATGATTAAACTGTAATGCCTAGCTCGTTAAGGACAAAACCACTCCATCATCCCCTCTAACGTATCAATTATGGATGTATATTTTTTTCATTTTCGTCTGCTGAACCTGTTGCCACAAAAGAACCCAACTGAATGACCTCATGAAATATTCAAAGGTGTAAACAGTGACTGTACCAAAGCAGATAAACACTGACACAGTGATACTTTGTACTCCCTGGGCAGGTCAGGTTCCATCGGTCCTCCAGAAAGGTTGTACCTTGTATGACATTATCGACTGCGTTCCGGTGAAACGGTGGAAGGAGTTGATGAGAAACCTCGAGCTTCCAGACAATGAGATCGAGAGAGTTGAAATGGAGGTTGGCAACTTTCGAGACCAGCAGTACGAGATGCTACGGAGATGGTGTCAGTTAAAAACGGCCTCTGCGGAGTCCATTTATCAGGCTCTAGACCGCATGCACCTATCAGGTTGTTCAGAAGAACTTAAATCAAGGATAGAAAAGTATTCCTAATGCCAGGGAGATGTTTCTCAAGACCAGTGAAAAGTGGAATTAAGCACTACACGGTGTCTGCCGACTGTTCCGCCTTCGCTGGTCCAATATACAAAAAGTTACATTGAAGAATTTTCATTTTCTTAATGCAATGGGTTTATATCTGTTGTGGATGGGCTCATCATAGTGGGCTGGTGGGGACCCATGGGTGAGGTTAAGACGGTTGGGTTAATATAATCCAGTAATAAATGACCCCACAAACATAGCCATGACAGAGGTTGGACTAGCCCAGTGTTGTCCCAAAGAATGGGATGCGTAAGATGCAGCTTTAGCAGCCTTGTAATAGACTGGTGATTGGTTCATAGCTTTAACAACTGAGGCTTCGTAAACCCAAATGTCAAAGAGCTCAAGTGACTGTATTAGAAAATATTTAGGAAGAGCACCGGTGTCCATAATACAGTACCCTCCATAGCAATAATACAAGGGCTGTACCAAAAGTAGTGTAAATGTAAGCAAAACTTTATTAAGTTACATATGTTATTCATTTTTCACATGTTGGGTAGAGTAACTCTTCCTCTATAGCAGCGGTCTCCAACCTTTCTAAACAAAGACTAGTTTACAGTCCTTCAACCTTTAGGAGGGCCGGAATGAGGCCAGTGGTAAAAAAGATTCCTCAGAATTGGTGGTCAGTGGGGTTAAAATAATTACATGTGGGCAGTAGGAGGTAATGGTATAAGTGTAAGAAATAATCTCCATTGTTGGTGTCAGTGGGAGGAATAGTGCCCCATCATTGGTATCAATGGGAGGAATAGTGCCCTATCATTGATATTATTGGGAGGAATAATGCCCCATTATTGGTATTAGTGCAAGGAATAGTGCCTTATCGTTGGTATTAATGAGAGGAATAGTTCCCCATCGTTGGTATTAGTAGGAGGAACAGTGCCCCTTCATTAGTAGTGGGTGGAATAGTGTCCTATTGTTGGTATTGGTAGGAGAAATAGTGTCCTAACGTTGGTATTAGTGGGCGGAATAGTGTCCTATGGTTGATATTAGTGGGAGGAATAATGCCCCATTATTGGTACTAGTGCAAGGAATAGTGCCCCATCATTGGTATTAGTGAGAGGAATAGTGCCCTATTGTTGGTATTAGTGGGTGGAATAGTGTCCTATTGCTGATATTGGTAGGAGAAATAGTGTCCTATCGTTGATATTAGGGGTCGCAATAGTACCCCGTTGTTGGTATTAGTGCGAAGATTAGTCCCCATCGTTGGTATTAGTGGGAGGAATAGTGCCCCATCATTGGTATTAGTGGGAGGAACAGTGCCCCTATCATTGGTATTAGTGGGCGGAATAGTATCCTGTCATTGGTATTAGTGGGCAGAATAGTGCCCCATGATTGGTATTAGTGGGCAGAATAGTATCCTGTCATTGGTATTAGTGGGCAGAATAGTGTCCCATGATTGGTTTTAGTGGGCAGAATAGTGTCCCATGATTGGTTTTACTGGGCAGAATAGTCCCCCATGATTGGTTTAAGTGGGCAGAATAGTGACCCATGATTGGTTTTAGTGGGCAGAATAGTGCCTCATCATTGGTATTAGTGGGCGCAATAGTGCCCCGTCGTTGGTATTAATGGGCTTAATAGTGCCCCATCTTTGTATTATTGGGCGGAATAGTGTCCTGTCATTGGTATTAGTGGGCGGAATAGTGTCCTGTCATTGGTATTAGTGGGCGGAATAGTGTCCTGTCATTGGTATTAGTGGGCGGAATAGTGCCTCATGATTGGTATTAGTGGGAGGAACAGTGCCTTATAATTGGTGTTAGCGGGCAGAATAGTGCCCCATCATTGGTACTAGTGGGTGCAATAGTGCCCCATGATTGGGATTAGTGGGAGGAACAGGGCCCCATCATTGGTATTAGTGGAAGGAACAGTGCCCTATGATTGGTATTAGTGGAAGGAATAGAGCCCCATCGTTGGTATTAGTGGAAGGAAAAGTGCTCCATCGTTGATATAAGTGGGCAGAATAGTACCCCATCATTGGTGTCAGTGAGAGGAATATTTTGCATAATTAGTGTCAGTGGGGGGACTAGTGCTTCTTCATGGGTATCAGTGGGAGGAATAATTTACATCACTTGTGCCAGTGGGAGGAATAGTGCCCTATGTATGGTGTTAGTGGAAGGGGTAGTGCCCAACTGTTGGTGTCAATTGGAGGAAGTGCCTTGTATCAGTGGAAGGAAAAGTGCCCCAAGGGCCAAATAAAGGCAAGCAAAGGGCTACATCTGACCCCCAGACCGCAGTTTGGAGACCACTGCTCTATAGTAACTCTTCTTTTTCTTTGCAGGCAAACAAAATTGGATTCCAAGCAGAATCAATGTGCCGTTATTGAGTTCTTGACAAAGTAGGGGTGCTACCTGTCTGACATCCACAGAAGGCTACCGAATGTTTACGGAGATGACACCATTGACACGAGCCACATCTTCTCATTGGTGACTCTTGTCAATGGTGTCATTTCTGCAAACATTTTATAGCCTTCTGGGGATGTCGGACAAGCATCCTTCATCCAGAACTCAATGACTGCACATTGCTCTGGGGTCTTCAAACTATGGCCCTCCAGCTGCTCGGGAACTACAATTCCCATCATGCCTAGTCATGTCTGTGATTGTCAGAGTCTTACATGCCTCATGGGACGTGTAGATCCGCAACAGCTGGAGGGCTGTATTTTGAGGACCCATGCTCTAGAGGAAGAGTTTGTCTGCCAACACGTTAAATTTGAACAATCTATGTAAATTAATAAAAAAATTATTTTCGGTGCAGTCCTCGTATTTCGTTGGTCAGGAGATGGCTGCTATACCGGATAAGCCCCATTAAGTGTATGACATCACTAATAAGAATCTTTACCTTTTTGAATGTACAGTTTTCTGGCTCCCTAGGCCGGTGTTTTGGTGGAAAGTGGTTTTTGTTTTGGCAATGTACAACGCTACGGAAATCTCAATGCTAGTAGACATCCTATAAAGTGGATGCTTCTTTTGTGATAATTGGAAATTGTTTCTCTTTTTTTTATGTCTTTAGAGGATCTTGTGACAAAAGTTCTCTAAAGGAAGGATTCAATGTAGCCATAATAACCAGATCCTTCTTCCATGGTTCTAGTGCAGTACGGAGGAGCACAAGAGGAATCTGGTTATTATGGGCTACTAGAAAAGTTAGCCCTTCAACTTTTGATCATGGGCCCAGAGACCTGTGTAGATTTAAAGTATATGTCTGGGCCATTGGGTATGTTTCTACAATCCATACACATTGCCCCGTGTTTAGTCTAGAGGAGAATGCGTGTCGATTGGCTAGAAATCCAGTAAGCTTATGACTCCCTGTAGCAAGCTGACAACCCTTTCTCTGAAATTCCAAGCAGTGTTGTCTGTCCTGAACAGTTCCTCTCTGCTGGGCTACAGAACACCTCCATCTCTTGTCAACTCCATAGCATGAGGGATGAGTTCTGTAGTCCAGCAGGGGGAGAACTAGGGGAGGATTGACAATACTGCTTTGGATTTTGATACAACAGAAGTAAAATTGTCAAAGGTTGAGCGCTCACTGGATTTCTGGAAGGGTCAGCAGGTACATTTCTGTACTTGTTGTGTTTTTATAGACATTAAATTGGGAAATGTCCGTGTATTGCAGTGATGTACAATTTTTTTTTTAAGTTTTCCCAGCCAAACACATTCTTTAAAGCAGCCTTTCTCAAACTTTTTCGACACAAAGGGACCCTTGAAATAATTTTCCAGGTTCAGGGAACCCCTGCTAATCATTACTATCGTTGGTGTCACTGGAAGGAACTGTGCTCCAATCGTTGGTATCACTGGAAGGAACTGTGCCCCAATCTTTGGTATCACTGGAAGGAATTATGCCCCAATCGTTGGTATCACTGGAAGGAATTGTGCCCCATTGTTGGTGTCATTGGGAGGAATTGTGCCCCTTCATTGGTGTCAGTGGGGGGATATAAGCCCCATTGTTGGTGTCAGAGGATGAAATCTCAAGGGCCAGGTAAAAACATGCAAATGGGCCTAGTTCAGGGGTCTCCATTCTTTCTAAACAAAGGACCAGTTTACTGTCCTTTAGACTTTAGGGTGGGCCGGACTGTGGCCATTGGAGGTAGAAAATGTCCCCACATCAGCGGGAGTAAACAATGCTCTATCTTTGATGTCAGTGAGCGGAATTGTGCCCCATTGTTGGTACCAATGGGTGGGAAGAATCATGCCCCATCTTTGGTGTCACTGCGAGGATTTGCGCCCCATCGTTGGTGTCATTGGGAGGAATAGTGCCCCTTCATTGGTGGCAGTAGGTGGATATAAGCCCCATTGTCGGTGTCAGAGGATGAAATATTGTCCCAAGGGCCAGGTAAAAACATGCAAAGGGGCCTAGAGCAGGGGTCTCCAATCTTTCTAAACAAATGGCCATTTTACTGTCCTTCAGACTTTAGGGTGGGCCGGACTGTGGCCATTGGAGGTAGAAAATGTCCCGGCATCAGTGAGGGTAAACAATGTTCTATCTTTGATGTCAGTGAGCAGAATTGTGCCCCATTGGGGGGGGGGGGGGAGAATCATGCCCCATCGTTGGTGTCACTGGGGGGAATTGTGTCCCATCGTTGGTGTCATTGGGAGGAATTGTGTCCCATCGTTGGTGTCATTGGGAGGAATTGTGTCCAATCGTTGGTGTCATTGGGAGGAATTGTGTCCCATCGTTGGTGACATTGGGAGGAATTGTGTCCCATTGTTGGTGTCATTGGGAGGATTTGTGCCCCATCGCTGGTGTCATTGGGAGGAATTGTGTCCCATCGTTGGTGTCATTGGGAGGAAATGCGCCCAACCCTTGGTGTCATTGGGAAGAATTGTGCCCCACCATTGGTAGGAGTTGTGCCCCTTAGTTGGTGTCAGTGGGATGAATTGTACCACTTCACTGGCGTCAGTGGGGGGATATATATCCCATTGTTGGTGTCAGAGGATGAAATATTGTCCCAAGGGCCAGATAAAAACAAGCAAAGGGCCCCCAGGACCCAGTTTGGAGACCACTGAGTTATAAGAAGGCTTCCTACAGATATCCAAAAAGATAATTATTCATAGTGGTTACTCCTCTGAGAGGCAGAAGTTGCTCACTGCTCAAGGAACTCCTAGCAACCATGAAGGAACCATAGGGCTCCATGAAACCCTGGCTGAGAGAGGCTGCTTTAAAGTAATCCTGTAATAAAGGAAACATGAGAACCGCCATCACAGAACTCCTCTCCTGAAGATGTCAGTTGCCTGGCATTGAAGCCAGAGAAATCAGTATGCTAGCCAGGCACTTGAATTTTCAGCTGGAGATCAGCCATGGTGGCCACCATGTTTCCATTGCTCTACACGGGGATGATAGACCCTTCCTAGTGGGCAGGGACATTTAACATACTGCGGAACCTGTTTTGGTTGTAAAGAGTACCTTTTATAAAGCTGAATTAGATTTTATTTATATTGTACAGAGGCGGGTGGGTCACTCGCATATATTTCATTTTATATGAAGGATAAACGTAGTAGCTTTGGTGCTTTTTATGTGTCAAATGCAAATAAAACTATGAGAAAACATTGGTGTGCAGGACTGATTTCTATCATACAGCACTGACCTCTCCACCAGTTGTTCAGTTTTAAGCTGCTACTTTAGACTGATCATCAGCTACTCTGCCAAGCACACACCGGTAAGTAACTATTCTTATCAAGATACGCCCAGATGGGAACGGGGCCTTAGTGGAGTCCTACTCCCTGTGTTGTTTGTTTGGCTTACCTTGTAACATGGGCTCACATGTTGGGTCTGCAGTTTGTAGTGTCAAGGCTGATTGCCTCTCCCCTATGTCAATGTATTCTTTCACCTAGCTTGTCCCTATTTGCTAAAGGGACAGGCAACTTCTCGTTCTTGGTCACACAACATCCATTGCATGCCTCACTATTCCCTCTGTGCTGCATCACAAATGTAGGAGTGAGAATGAGATGAAAGACTACATGGTGATTTCTCTGTTATTGCTCTGCATGCTTGTGTCTGTGTTAGATCTAATTACTGTGTAGCTCTCACCTGCACTAGACAGAGACCCAGGGATTGTGGAATATACAGTTTCTTCAAAGTAGTGTCAGTTCTCACACTACAGACAGAAGTCATATTATCATTAACCTGTGCAGTCCTATGCTGAGTGCCTCATGTTTGAACACAAAGGATTTACCCTTCTACAGGTTGTGTGCACAGGGCAACAAATGGCCCTAGGAAATAACATGATCATTGCACATCGTATGGAGGTGAAAAACACAAGGTGATTTGGAGGTCAGGATTCTGTGCAGGCCAGTCAAATTCCTCCACCCCAAACTCACTCATCCATGTCTTTATGGGCCTTGCTTTGTGCACTGTCCAAATCATTTGGTGGAGGGGGGGGCAGGGGGATTATGGTGTGGGGTTGTTTTTCAGGGGTTGGGCTTGACCCTTTAGTTCCAGTGAAGGGACCTCTTAAGGCATCAGCATACCAAGACATTTTGGACAATTTCATGCTCCCAACTTTGTGGGAGGAGTTTGGGGATGGCCCCTTCCTGTTCCAACATGACTGCACACCAGTGCACAAAGCAAGGTCCATAAAGACATGGATGAGCGAGTTAGGGGTGGAGGAACTTTACTGGCCTGCACCTCAACCTGATAGAACACCTTTGAGATGAATTAGAGCAGAGCCTGCAAGCCAGACCTTCTCTCCAACATTAGTGCACGGCCTCACAAATGCGCTTCTGGAAGAATGGTCAAACATTCCCATAGACACACTCCTAAACCTTGTGGACAGCCTTCCCAGAAGAGTTGAAGCTGTTATAGCTGCAAAGGGTGGGCCAACTCAATATTGAACCCTACAGACTAAGACTGGGATACCATTAAAAATCATGTGCGTGTAGCAAAGGGTGGGCCAACTCAATATTGAACCCTACAGACTAAGACTGGGATACCATTAAAAATCATGTGCGTGTAGCAAAGGGTGGGCCAACTCAATATTGAACCCTACGGACTAAGACTGGGATACCATTAAAAATCATATGCGTGTAGCAAAGGGTGGGCCAACTCAATATTGAACCCTACGGACTAAGACTGGGATACCATTAAAGTTCATGTGCATGTAGCAAAGGGTGGGCCAACTCAATATTGAACCCTACGGACTAAGACTGGGATACCATTACAGTTCATGTGCGTGTAGCAAAGGGTGGGCCAACTCAATATTGAAACCTACAGACTAAGACTGGGATACCATTAAAAATCATGTGCGTGTAGCAAAGTGTGGGCCAACTCAATATTGAACCCTACAGACTAAGACTGGGATACCATTAAAAATCATGTGCGTGTAGCAAAGGGTGGGCCAACTCAATATTAAACCCTACGGACTAAGACTGGGATGCCATTAAAGTTCATGTGTGTGTAGCAAAGGGTTGGCCAACTCAACCTTGAACCCTACGGACTAAGACACCATTAAAGTTCATGTGCATATAGCAAAGGGTGGGCCAACTCAACCTTGAACCCTACGTACTAAGACACCATTAAAAATCATGTGCGCGTAGCAAAGGGTGGGCCAACTCAATATTGAACCCTACGGACTAAGACTGGGATACCATTAAAGTTCATGTGCATGTAGCAAAGGGTGGGCCAACTCAATATTGAACCCTACGGACTAAGACTGGGATACCATTACAGTTCATGTGCGTGTAGCAAAGGGTGGGCCAACTCAATATTAAACCCTACGGACTAAGACTGGGATGCCATTAAAGTTCATGTGTGTGTAGCAAAGGGTTGGCCAACTCAACCTTGAACCCTACGTACTAAGACACCATTAAAAATCATGTGCGCGTAGCAAAGGGTGGGCCAACTCAATATTGAACCCTACGGACTAAGACACCATTAAAGTTCATGTGCATGTAGCAAAGGGTGGGCGAACTTAATATTGAACCCTACGGACTAAGACTGGGATGCCATTAAAGTTCATGTGTGTGTGTGTGTGTGTGTGTAAAGGCAAGCGTCCCAATACTTTTGACAATATAGTGCATAATATATACAATCTAATGATGTACAATGCATCACTCCTGTATTCTCCATTAAAGTTCATGTAGCAAAGGGTGGGCCAACTCAATATTGAACCCTACGGACTAAAGGGTCATACACACTATAAGATTTTCTGAAGACCTTTTCCTTCAGATTTACCTATTCTATGTAGTGCAAGGGCCTGCCAGATTGCATAAAAATTGAAAGTGTTTAGGTTTGACCTCATATTATATGGTTTTGGTAAATCTAAAGGAAAAAGTCTTCAGAAAATCTTATAGTGTATATGGCCCAATGGGAAGCCATTAAAGTTCATGTGTGTGTAAAGGCAGGCGTCCCAATACTTTTGACAATATAGAGCATAATATATACAATCTAATGATGTACAATGCATCACTCCTGTATTCCCCATTAAAGTTAATGTGTGTGTAGCAAAGGGTGGGCCAACTCAATATTGAACCCTACGGACTAAGACTGGGATGCCATTAAAGTTCATGTGTGTGTAAAGGCAGGCGTCCCAATACTTTTGACAATATAGAGCATAATATATACAATCTAATGATGTACAATGCATCACTCCTGTATTCCCCATTAAAGTTAATGTGTGTGTAGCAAAGGGTGGGCCAACTCAATATTGAACCCTACGGACTAAGACTGGGATGCCATTAAAGTTCATGTGTGTGTAAAGGCAGGCGTCCCAATACTTTTGACAATATTGTGCATAATATATACAATCCAATGATGTACAATGTATCACTCCTGTATTCTCCATCCTCTATTGGAGCCTCCATTGGTGTATATGAGTTATAACCGTAGCTTAAGAGCCCCCTCCCACGTGGATCCCCAGAGCAGTGAAAAGCAGGTGGGCATTTGAACCTAACCTTCACCAAACAGAAAAAAAAATATGTTTTCTAAGTGTAATAATAAGTAAATCCCCCAAAAATAAAAATAAAAAGTAAGGCACACGTGTGACATCATACATTTGAAAACATACTATATAGATTTATTTCTGTAGCTTTTTAAACAATATAGATCTGTTTTATATTATATTTTATATATATATATATATTTATGTATATTTATGCCAAACTGTGCTAGAAGGATGCAGGAAAAAACATGACAATGTATAGAAAATATTTGCTAACATGGCAATGACAAGTATGGCATCTGTGTGTATTATATATATAATTTATAAAGCAAATATCTTAATATATATATATATATATATTCAATCATTTTTCTCCATGTCTCAAGTTTAAAATACAAGTTTAAAAAAAAAAAAAAGAGATCATACACCCAGCACATCGGATACTATCTAATACCTAACATTCATTAAGCATTGATGTACGCTGTCTTTATATACAGTATTCAAAAAAATTCCTACATGCTTCCTTAGACATCAAATGAAATGCACAGTTAGTAAAGGCGATCCAAATTAAAAATTTTTCCAGGGAGGTAAATTGGAGCATCGTTTGCATTAATCAGGTAGGATGTGTGTGTTTTTTGAAGTGTAATTGCCCTCTTGCAGTCAAATTGAAGAAAAACACTTTGTTTTCTGCTCCGTTTCACAAAACATTTTTTACATTTCCAGTTCTTTGGAGCGCGTCTCGGGCAGACTGCAAGCTTTTCTGAACTATTTAAAAATGAAAGGAAACTCAATTTGTCTCCACTTCCAAAGAGGAACACACTGGGTTTCTTCCTCTTTACAAGCTTCTGGATATTTTGTTGGGACAGACAGTGTTCAAATCTGGTTTACAGCTAATTATGAGATCTACCAGCACAGTACAGGCTTGCGTTAATGAGGACAGACTGTTCAAATCAAATAATTTACAACTCTTAGGCCCCTTTCACACAGGCGGGCCGTTCAGATTCGCCTGTCAGTTTTTTTGGCGGATCTGAACGGTCCCCCCATGCATTCCTATGGGGCATCGGATGTCAGTGGAGACATGTCCGCTGACATCCGATCCGATCCGTCAAATCTGGACGGGTGGAAACCCTATTTTCTATCCGTCCAGCGGATCGGATGAGAACGGACCGACGGTCCGTTCCCATCCGATTTCCCCCATAGAGATGCATGGGGACCTGACAGCTGTTTCTCCGCACACAGTGCGCAGACACAGCTGTCATCCTCCTGCTCAGCGGGGGATCGGCGGATCGATCCCCCGCTGAGAAAAACTGAGTCCGCCGATGGACGGAGTGTGTGAAAGGAGCCTTAAGCTGGATACACACTAGTGATCGACCAATATCGTTTTTTCGTTGCCGATACTGATATTTTGGCCATTGCATATCGATATCGGACGATATTTTCATACATTTAAAAAAAAAAAATGTATTTGACAGGTAATCTTGTGGAGGGATCTGGGGGTCTAAAAGACCCCAAACCTCTCCTCTGCACTTAAAAGCATTCAAAACGCCAAGTTTGGCTGTTTTGAATGCTGTCATTTTTTTGAATCTGGCGCCAGACAGTACCCGGAAGTGAGGTCATGACGTCACTTCCGGGTTTTTACATGGAGACACGATCCGAGCCGAATGCGGCTTTGATGGGGTCTTCGGCGGCCGTGCAGGCTGGTTGTCCGGGTCTCACGAATCGGTTGTCATTACAAGACAGCCGACCGTTGGCTATGGACACCGGTACCGGGGTGATGCCTCTAGCTGCAGGCATCACTCCGGTACAAGCACTTTACCGAAATATCGGTTATATGGGCCACCTTGGTGGCCGATTCTGATATATCGGGGAAAGTGCATATCGGCTTTGCCGATAATCGGTCGATCTCTAATGCACACTATACAACTTTTGTGGTAAGATTTACCTTTAATCGTGTAGTGCAAGGGCTTCCCTGATTGCAAACAAATGGAAAGTGTTTTAGGTTTGACCTCAGATTATATGGTTTTGTAAAATCTAAAGAATATTGTATTGTGTGTATCCAGCTTAAGGGTCCTTTAACACCGGCTTTTTGCCTGGCGGACTCCAGCTTACTTTGCAGAGACGGACCAGTCAGATTCCCGCTCTCCTCTATGGGGAGATCGGATGAGAACGGACCGTCTGTCCGTTTTCACCGTCTGGAGGATCCGATCCTCCAGACGGATGAAATATAGAGTTTCCATCCATCTGGATTTCATGGACCACATCGGATCGGATAGCAGCGGTTGTCAGCGGACATGTCACCGCTGACATCCGCCGCTCCATAGGGATGCATGGAGCATCCGATCCGGTCCGCCTGAAAAAAAACTGACAGACCAGATCGGAAAGCCCGTGTGAAAGGGACCATAATGAGATCTAGCAGCACGGACGGTGTTCAAATCTAGTTTACACCCGAAAATGAGATCTGCCAGTCTAGTACAGGTAGGGTCATTTATAGTAAAACAATTTTACCCCCCAGCCCTCTTTGGACAGCATTGATAAAACTTGGTTTTGGAGTTTTCAGAAAAGGAGGAGGTAAAAAGGTAAGCAGCATTTTTAAATATTTTGTTTCTTAAGTCTTGCTATGTGAATGAGGACATGTAACACATGTAGAGTAGGTGTTATCTCAGTGGAAATACACTTTAAGGGCTCGCATTGTGTCACACTAACCTGCGCTGTGTTATCCTAGACCAGTGTTTTTTAATTGGCTGCCAATTGACAAGCACTATTTTTCTGACTAAGCACCCCATAATGCATATACACTATATTGTCAAAAGTATTGGGACGCCTGCCTTTACACACACATGAACTTTAATGGCATCCCAATCTTAGTCCGTAGGGTTCAATATTGAGTTGGTCCACCCTTTGCAGCTATAACAGCTTCAACTCTTCTGGGAAGGCTGTCCACAAGGTTTAGGAGTGTGTCTATGGGAATGTTTGACCATTCTTCCAGAAGCACATTTGTGAGGTCAGGCACTGATGTTGTTGGACGAGAAGGCCTGGCTTGCAGTCTCCGCTCCAATTCATCCCAAAGGTATTCTATCGGGTTGAGGTCAGGACTTTGTGAAGGCCAGTCAAGTTCCTCCACCCCAAACTTACTCATCCAGGTCTTTATGGACCTTGCTTTGTGCATTGGTCCAAATCATTTGGTGGAGGGGGGGATTATGGTATGGGGCTATTTTTCAGGGGTTGGGCTTGGCCCCTTAGTTCCAGTGAAGGGAACTCTTAAGGCGTCAGCATACCAAGACCTTTTGGACAATTTCATGGTCCCAACCTTGTGGGAAGAGTTTGGGGATGACCCCTTCCTGTTCCAACATGACTGCGCACCAGTGCACAAAGCAAGGTCCATAAAGACATGGATGAGCGAGTTTGGGGTGGAGGAACTTGACTGGCCTTCACAAAGTCCTGACCTCAACCCGATAGAACACCTTTGGGATGAATTAGAGCGGAAACTACGAGCCAGGGTTTTTCGTCCAACATCAGCGCCTGAACTCACAAATGGTCAAACATTCCCATAGACACACTCCTAAACCTTGTGGACAGCCTTCTCAGAGGATTTGAAGCTGTTATATCTGCAAAGGGTGGGCCAACTCAATATTGAACCCTATGGACTAAGACTGGGATGCCATTAAAGTTCATGTGCGTGTAAAGGCAGGCGTCCCAATACTTTTCACAATATAGTGTATGTCATTATGATTTAGGAATGCAAGCAGTGGCCTGGCTCTTGGGAGGAGGAATGCAATGTCTCGATGGTTGGTTGTCAGCCTGGAGAAGTGGGCTTTCCTAGGAGGCTTCATTTGCCAGCAGACTGTCCAAGGTAACACCCACATGTGATGCTGAGCCTACATGATAGAAAGAACTAAAATCCAAAAAATGAAAGGAATGGGACAGAGACAGGCTGGGGCAGGAAGTGGCTAAATCAGTCTTTCTCAACCAGGGTTCCTCTAGAGGTTGCCAGGGATTCCTTAAGCAGTCATGGATAAATCTGTTGCCTGATGGTGCCCCCCCCCCCCAGTTGTGGCACCAACACCACCCAGCAGAACCACCCAAATGGGACCAGTGGAGTTAGACTGGGGGAGGAAAGGGCTAGATCAGCCTTTCTTAACCAGGGTTCCCCCAGAAGTTACTAGGGGTTCCTTAAGCAGTAATGTATACATCTCTTGCCTGATGGTGCCCCCATAGTTAGGACCAAATTGGGCCACTGGAGTCAGGCTGGAGGGGGGGGGGAGGGCTAGATCAGCTTTTCTTAACCAGGGTTTCTCCAGAGATTGCTAGGGGTTCCTTGAGCAGTCATGGATAAATCTCTTGCCAGATCATGCCACCATAGTTGTGGCACCAACATCACTGAGCAGAACCAAAAAAATAGGACCTGTGGAGTCAGGCTGGGGGAGGAAAGTGCTAGATCAGCCTTTCTCAATCAGTGTTCTTCCTCAGATTGCTATGGTTTTCTTGAGCAGTCATGTATAAACCTCTTGCCTGATGGTGACACCCAGAGTTGGGGCACCAACACCACCAAAATGGAACCAGTGGAGTCAAGCTGGGGGAGAAAAGTGCTCGATCAGCCTTTCTCTACCAGTGTTCTTCCTCAGATTGCTAGGGTTTTCTTGAGCAGTCATGGATAAACTTCTTGCCTCATGGTGCCCCCAGAGTTGGGGCACCAACACCACCGAAATGGGACCAGTGGAGTCAAGCTGGGGGAGAAAATGGCTCGATCAGCCTTTCTCAACCAGGGTTCCCCAGAGGTTGCTAGGGGTTCCTTGGGCAGTCATGGATAAATCTCTTGCCAGATCATGCCACCATAGTTGTGGCACCAACATCACTGAGCAGAACCAAAAAAATAGGACCTGTGGAGTCAGGCTGGGGGAGGAAAGTGCTAGATCAGCCTTTCTCAATCAGTGTTCTTCCTCAGATTGCTATGGTTTTCTTGAGCAGTCATGTATAAACCTCTTGCCTGATGGTGACACCCAGAGTTGGGGCACCAACACCACCAAAATGGAACCAGTGGAGTCAAGCTGGGGGAGAAAAGTGCTCGATCAGCCTTTCTCTACCAGTGTTCTTCCTCAGATTGCTAGGGTTTTCTTGAGCAGTCATGGATAAACTTCTTGCCTCATGGTGCCCCCAGAGTTGGGGCACCAACACCACCGAAATGGGACCAGTGGAGTCAAGCTGGGGGAGAAAAGGGCTCGATCAGCCTTTCTCAACCAGGGTTCCCCAGAGGTTGCTAGGGGTTCCTTGGGCAGTCATGGATTGGGGCACCAAAACCACTCAGCAAAACCACCAAAATGGAACCAGTGGAGTCTCTCCTCTCCTTTCTCGGGTCAATAGCCATTGACACCAGTAATCATGTTCCCTCTCCAAACGGAAAATATTTTTCCGCTGACCACCAATGTAAACGGGGCATTCCTTCCACTCTCCCTCAATAGATGGGAGCCCTACACTGACCACCAACAAACGGAAACCCTTTTCTTTTTCTGGTGTGGTTAACGTACCATGAGCTATAGATAAAATAATATTTTGGTCTTGGGGAACTCTGCTAAAAACTATTAAAAGGGTTAATCCATGGTGCAAAGGTTGAGAAAGGCTGGGCTAGATGATGTGGGACATCCTCCAGACAGGAAATGAGGTGAGCTCTATCTGTCTTGTTGCAGCTTTTAATGCACATTGTGCAGTGAAATCAGAGTAAGCTGTTTTAGTACAGGATTGGAGCTCGTACAGCTGTGCAAGACTGAAGGGAAGGCTGGAGGTCAACTTTAAGCTGGTGTCAGAATCTTATCACCCTAATGGGCCATACACACTATAAGATTTTCTGAAGACTTTTTCCTTTAGACTTACCAAAACCAGATAATATGAGGTCAAACCTAAACACTTTCAATTTGTATGCAATCTGGCAGGCCCTTGCACTACATAGAAAAGGTAAATCTAAAGGAAATCTTGGATAGTGTGTATCCAGCTTAAGTTTCCACAGTCCTATATACGGAAATGGATGGGCAATCTTCCAAAACACACCCTAGCATTCAATACGTGGCTAATAGTGAACAGCTGTCCATGGGAAAAAAATACTTGATTACCACTGTTTGCTCCAAGATAAGCCTCAGACCAAGACACCCTTTCTTGGGTGACTGCTGGATCATTCCTGCAGGTGTGATGGTCATCAGCCAGGACAACATAACTGGTTTCCAACCCTAAAGCCTCGTACACACGCAACGAATTTCCGCCGACCGGTCGTCCGTCTTTTGTCCAGAGTGGTGTCTGTTGGTTGGAATGTGCTCTAGACTGCACACAAATTTTCTCGTACGACAGAATTCTACTTCAGAAGTGATGTCATGTGTTGGATTGCTTTGTATGTGTTCTTTCATCTCTGAGCATGCCTATTCTTGCTCATAAGATTTTTCCCCATCGAAATCTGTACTAATGAGACGAAAATCGGACGTGTTTTGACAGAGGACAACAATTTTAGTGCCTGCACACCAGGATTTTGTCAGCCGAAAAGTCGGAATCGGTTGTCAGAAGCACCATACTAACAAGCCGAAAATCGGCAGATCGGCCGTCGGACGAAAATTCCCGGCCGAATTTCGACTCGTGTGTACGGGGCTTCAGAGTGAAGTCAACAGATAAAGACTAATCCGGCACTATTCCAACCAACAGACACCACTCTGGACAAAAGACGGACGACCGGTCGGCGGAAATTCGTTGTGTGTGTACGAGGCTTTAGGGTTGGAAAGAAACCCTAAAGCCTCGTACACACGCAACGAATTTCCGCTGACCGGTCGTCCGTCTTTTGCCCAGAGTGGTGTCTGTTGGTTGGAATGTGCTCTAGACTGCACACAAATTTTCCCGTAAGACAGAATTCTACCTCAGAAGTGATGTCATGTGTTGGATTGCTTTGTATGTGTTCTTTCATCTCTGAGCATGCCTAGTCTTGCTCATAAGATTTTTCCCCATCGAAATCTGTACTAATGAGATGAAAATCGGACGTGTTTTGATGGTCAACAAAAATTATATAGCCTGCACACCAGGATTTTTTCGGCCGAAAAGTCAGTCGGTTGTCGGAAGCACCATACTAACAAACCGAAAATCGGCAGATCGGCCGTAGGACGAAAATTCCCGGCCGAATTTCGACTCGTGTGTATGGGGCTTTAGAGTAAAGTCAACAGATAAAGACTAATCCGGCACTATTGCAGCAAACAGTAATTTTTTTTTTTTTTTTTTAGGAAGGCAAAAGTATAATGGCAAGCCAATACATGGTGCAGCAAGTGACAGCTCACACGCTTCTGGGGATATCACAGCCAGAGGGGATAACCAGGTCCATTCTATTTCACCCAACTCTCGGCTACTGCATGACTAACGTAAGTGATCATGTCCAGTTTTAGCAGTCAGTTCTTCTATTGAGCAAAGCAACAATAAATCAGCCTGCGGTGAAGGTAAGGAAACTAGCATACAGGAAGCTCGTACCATGTTACTGGCAGTACTTAGCAAGATAAAAGATAAAAAAAGCTCTCATGATAAGCACAAGTAGCAGTGGGCAAAATGTGTTTTGGCTTTCCGCCTGTAACTGATAACATCTCTGTGACACAAGGCAGTAGAACACGGCTAGGTATAGTGCTGCAGATCTTAGAGATGGTCACTTACAAAAAGAAGAGACTGAGTTCCATGGAAGTCTAGGGTTCCTCCAAAGGTTGCTAGAGGTTCCTTAAGAGCCCATTCACACTAGCGCGACCTCTAAGTCGCCTCATAAAGGGGCGACTTCTAGCGCAACTTTTAGCGTGACTTTGGCGCGACTTGTGAATTTTTTTACGCGACTTGTATGATAGACAATTTTGAACGACTTTGTATTTGGCCAAACAGAATATGAAAAAAGTGTCCCTGTGTCCCTCTCCACCTGGCCGTTTTTCTTGCAGGCATTTATCGGGCATTTTTGGAGGCAGGCATGACTTTTTTTGGATTTAGTGTCTGGGGGGGGTCCAAAAATTGTCCCTGTGAAGTTTCATCTCTGTAGCATGTCCAGAATCAGAAAAAAAAAATCATTTTTCTTATAATTTTTATAAGAACAGGAATATGGCTTCTCTCCACCTGGCCGTTTTTCTTGCTGGCATTAATCAGGCATTTTTTTGGCGTCTCTGGAGGCAGGCATGACTTTTTTGGATTTAGTGTCTGGGGTGTCAAAAAAGTGTACCTGTGAAGTTTCAGCTCTGTAGCATGTCCAGAACCCACACTGAACCCACACTGCTGTATTAATAATTATAAGAAAAATGCTTTTTTTTTCTGGTTCTGGACATGCTACAGAGATGAAACTTCACAGGGACACTTTTTAGACCCCCCCCAGACACTAAATTAAAAAAAAGTCATGCCTGCCTCCAAAAATGCCCAATAAATGCCTGCAAGAAAAACGGCCAGGTGGAGAGAAGCCATATTCCTGTTCTAATAAAAATTATAAGAAAAATGCTTTTTTTTTTTCTTGTTCAGGACCATTTTTATGGAAAGTCGGATCACAAGTCGCGTCAATTAAGATAAGGAGGCGACTCCCATTGAAGTCTATGGGACAAGTCGGATCACAGGTCGCCTCAAAGTAGTACAGGACCCTTTTCTGAAGTCGGAGCGACTTCAGTAGTGCCAATTAAGACGGCACTCATTGATTAACATTGCTTTTGTTATGTCAAGCGACTTGGGGCAACTTGAGGGCACACAAGTCGCGCTAGTGTGAATGGGCTCTAAAACTAAATTCCAGGTATGGATATTTTTACATAGTTATGAGTGGCTCACCTTGAACCAGTGTTGACAATGTAGACACCGCTACTACACCGCTACTCCAATGATCTTTACTAGCTCCGGGGTCCCATTTTGAATGTCTGCCCTGCTGCATCCTGAACACAGGAGGCTGCTTGCTTGGCACTATTTAGAAATTACTTTTAATTTTCTCAACAAAGCTGAATCAGTGGAACTATTATTATTATTATTATTATTATAATATAGTATTTATATAGCGCCGACATTTTACGCAGCGATTTACAACTTGAGGGTAGACAGTACAAATACAATACACTTCAATACAGAAGGAATCAGAGGACCCTGCTCGATAGAGCTTACAATCTAAGAGGTGTAAAATATCCATACCTGAAATTTAGTTATGTTTCATTTACCCCCCCCCAATGGGAAAGCGCACAGTTCTAAGGGCAATGATACTCGGCAGAGCCAGCTGAATGACACCAATAGTCATATTTAGCTGTCTGCAAGGGGCATTCTGAACATCGCTGTAAGAGTTCCATTCTTCCCACCAATGTAAGGAAAATAAAAAAGGTTGGTCTAGATCAGCCTTTCTCCCCCTTTAACCCATTGAAAGACTATAGGTCACTAATTCATCTAGAAGCAGTGAAAAGCATGCCTCTTACATTGGTGGTCAGTGGGAAGAATGCCCCTTACATTGGTGGTCAGTGGGAAAAATGCTCCTTACATTGCTGGTCAGTGGGAAAATGCTCCTTACATTGGTGGTCAGTGGGAAGAATGCTCCTTACATTGGTGGGCTGCGGGAAAAATGCTCCTTACATTGGTGGCCAGTGGGAAGAATGCCCCTTACATTGGTGGGCTGCGGGAAAAGTGCTCCTTACATTGGTAGCCAGTGGGAGGAATGCCCCTTACATATTATATTGGAGGTCAGGGGGAAGAATGTCCCTTAAATTGGTGGTCATCAGGAAGAATGGTCCTTATATTGGTGGTCAGCGGAAAGAATGCTCCTTACATTGGTGATCAGCGGAAAGAATGCTCCTTACATTGGTGATCAGTGGGAAGAATGCTCCTTACATTGGTGGTCATCGAGAAGTATGTTCCTTACATTGGTGGCCAAAGGGAAGAATGCCCCTTACATTGGTGGTCAGTGGGAGGAATGTTCCTTACATTGGTGGCCAGTGGGAAGAATGCTTCTTACATATTACATTGGAGGTCAGTGGGAAGAATGCCCCTTACATTGGTGGCTAGTGGAAAGAATGCTACATATTACATTGGAGGTCAGTGGGAAGAATGGTCCTTACAGTGGTGGTCCCTGGAAAGACTGCCCCTTACAGTTGTGGTCAGAATCGGCCACTCTTCGAGGTTAATAAAAAATCAAAAGAAACACTGGCACCATGAACTAGCCCTGATAAGTGGTGTTGGTCCTGGAACTATGCAGGCACCACAAACCAACCTTTAGAGGAATCCTCGTTGAGAAAGACTGGCTAGAGTTCGTATTCCATACTAGGGTCTGCTAGTTTTATAAGAGACCTCTATCTGCTTTTGTACCCCCCTCCATAATTGGCTACATTGGGAAAATCATAAAACATTCTCAGAGTCTTCCAATGGTTGTCTTTTCACAAATTTTTATGCTTACTTTTTTTTACAAAATTCTGCAACAGATGCCAACAATGTTTTTACCTCTATAGTTCTTGGCCAGGGAATGTGCGTTGGGTGTATATTAGGTTTACGGTTTTACCATGACAAGGACGACATGAAAGCAATATAAATACACAAAGCTTAGAAATGAATTTCCAAATCTTGAAGGACCACTAGACCTAAACACAAGATGATGGACCGTTAAAAGTTCTCTTTTAGTGATATAAATGGAAAACTTCGAATCTAGGTCCAGAAGTGAGATGCGCTACTTAATTTCTTAGTCTCAAACTTGAAAGAAAACGACAGGAGCAAAAGAGGGCGGGGTCAACGGAGATGGGGTAGGGCTTCACAGGACCATATTAGTATTGGGGAGACAATGGGGGGGAAGGTGACATTTTTTCAAAGTTTTCCCGACGAATGAAGTGTTTTTCAAGGAGAAAGAGCGGTCTTCTTGGGTAAAAGGTGTTATATATATATAAAAAAAAGAAAAAAATAAGATTTTCCTTAACCGTCTACATGTTAACTTCGGGAGGCGAAGGTGGCCTCCCAATCATGTGATCACTATAATTGGCTGTCATACGATCACATGATTGGAAGGTCGTCCCTTTAGCTCCTGATTGCAAACAGTGACCCTGTCCACGTGGCCCTTCAGGAACACACATAGAATCAGGTTGGGCAAAAGCTAGTAATAAATAATAAAAGAAGCTACAATTGGAAGGCATGTAAACAGTTATAAATACTCAAATGATTATAGATATCCCCAAGCTGGAAGATGGTGAAATGCCAAAACACTCTTCAAAGGCTTAGTAACATCTGGAGTAACCATGGTACCTTGTAGCCCAATGACCTATGGTGTCCTCAGTGGGCCGCGTTACGGTGAAATGTTACGGTGAGCAGCGTTTATTGAACAGCTGACAATTCTAAACTTGAATATAAAGGAGGTGGAGGGTAGGAATTGGTTACGTCTAATGTTTTGCTATGTCCCCTTTCTTCAGGATAATTTGCCTTTGCCATGGTGCTAATTTGGACTCATCGTAACCTAATGTCCTCAGCTTTTCCGACTGCTCTTTCTCTCGATCCTCCTCTTCTTTCTTTAACTTTTCTTGTTCTTTCCTGAAATACAAAAAGACAGAAGGGCATTGTTAAAATTGTGATGGTTACAAGTAAAGGCTACAAACAGGGCGGGACAAGGGGGGGGACAGGGTTGGGGGGGTTGCCCTGGGCACTGTGGGATCATGTGAGGTGGAAGGCGCCACAAGGAGTTTGTGGGAAGGGTATTTGTGTTGAAAGGGAGAATTGGAGGGGGGGGGGGGTGCCAAGAGTGGTAATCTAGGGCGATCTGTGTTTGAAAGGGGGGGGGGTGGAGGGAAAAAGATTTGTGCTGGGAGGGGAACATTTTTAGAATTTGTGCTAGGACGGGCAAATTGCTTTTTTTTTGGGGGGAGGGGGGTATTTGAGCTGGGGAGATTTGGGGGATGGGGCAAAGATTTGTGCTAAGAGGGTCGATTTCAGCAGGGGGGGCAGATTTGTACTGGGGGAGGGGGAATTTATGCTTAGGGGTAAGTATGCAGATTAGTGCTCAGTGATTTTGTGGACAAAAGAAGAAAAAGGCGCCGCTGAATGTAGCAAGGTGACTTTATTGTACAATTGATGCATAAACTCACATGGAATCACATGAAATCCTGTGCGCGTCCTCCGGGCTCTTCAGTCACTTCCTGGTGTGTTGCGCTTCCATCCTACGGCTGACCAGCAGCCGGGAGATGACGCGATGGAAAAGAAACCAATGGAAGGAACGAGATGGAAGCGAGGCCGCGGTGAACCGCAGGCCTCACGAATGGACCGCACAGACGTGATGACGTAACTTGTTTTTCGGAGCATGCGTACAACGCGTTACGTCATCACATCTGTGCGGTCCATTCGTGAGGCCTGCGGTTCACCGCGGCGGCCTTGGTTCCATCTCGTTCCTTACATTGGTTTCTTTTCCATCGTGTCATCTCCCGGCTGCTGGTCAGCCGTAGGATGGAAGCGCAATACACCAGGAAGTGACTGAAGAGCCCAGAGGACGCGCACAGGATTTCATGTGAGTTTATGCATCAATTGTACAATAAAGTCACCTAGCTACATTCAGCTGCGCCTTTTTCTTCTTTTGTTGTCAGCGGGATTCGCTTCACTTGTCAGAACTGCCATGGATACTAACATAGTGCTATTTTGCATCACAGAAGTCTGGCTTATGTCCCAATTTTCTTCCTCCATCAAGACCTTTGAATTGGGGACCCACTTTCCAGCATTAGCGCCCAACAAGCTTTTTTTTAGTGTTTTTGTGGAGGTAATTTTGCTAACACATAATGCTCATACATCTTGGGGGGCGCCAGGGCCGGGACAAGGGTTGGGCAGGAGCGGCAGCCCTGGGCGCAGCGTGTATTGTAGGGATGGGGGGGTGCCGCAAGTTCCTTCTAATTATAAGGCTAACAGGAGTAGTGACATGGGCATCTCTACTTCTCTCAGCTCAGCGCTGGAAGCTGCAAGGAGAGGAGGAGAGAGTCAGGAGGTGGTGCAGGCTGTGCTTTCTCTCTCTCCCTCCTCCACATAAGCTTGCACATAATTGGGGGGGCGCAATTTGGTATCTTTGCCCTGGGCACTGGATAATCTTGCCCCAGCACTGGCTACAAAACACAACTGGGAATTCACTTAAAGAGTAATTCCACTATTGCTGATAAAAAAAGAACACTCCTCTCTGGGTACAGGATTTCTTTTTAACCTTAGAGAGTTCTTTGCCATGAGGTGCCATGTTGAACTTCCAGTGACCAGTATGAGAGAGTGAGAGCGATAACACCAATTTAACACACCTGCTCCCTTGTAACACACCTGAGACCTTGTAACACGAGTCACATGACACCAGGGGAGGGAAAATTGCTAATTGGGCCCAATTTGGACATTGTCACTTAGGGGTGTACTCACTTTTGTTGTCAGTGGTTTAGACATTAATGGCTGTGTGTTGAGTTGTTTTGAGAGGACAGCATATTTACACTGTTATACAAGCTGTACACTCACTACTTTACATTGTAGCAAAGTGTCATTTCTTCAGTGTTGTCACATGAAAAGATAGAATAAAAGATTTACAACAATGTGAGGGGTGTACTCACTTTTTTGAGATACTGTATATATATATATATATATATATATATATATATATATATATGTATATACCATAGGCGGTTTAAAAAAAAAAAAAAAAGGGGGCTGCTCAGTCTAAAATGCCCAGGCCTGTTTTTTGTCGCAGTCCAGGCCCGCCTTCAACCCCCAGTACCTGAAAACACATTGGTCTGAATAAATCAGGAACTCCAGTTTGTGATATAGAGATTCATGCCAGCCAGTTGATTAGCACTTACCGTTTCTGCTCTCTGTTGCACGTGACGTTGAAGGAAAGAGAAAAAGAGAATTGTTAAATACTGTAGAAACGGTAAAAAAAAATAAAAATTCTCAGTGTGAAGTTCCATTGTAATCAGTTCTTACTTCTCCTCCTCCAGTTTCTTCCTCAGGATCTCTCTCCGCCATGCCGGCATGGTCGACAACCTTGCCACCTCCTCCTGCTCCTGTGCGAGAGGAACAACTCATAAATACACAGCAATACCATTGCATTCTATTCAAATTATATTCAGACTTTCTCATCCAGTTTGATAAATGTGCGTCACTTTTAGAAGAGGTCCTTCATATTTTAGGACCAGCGCCAGCTGATGGGGAAAAAATGCACAAGATATTATGAGTGTCACCTGACCAAATCAGTTTATTGTGTCTTCCAACTGCTGGAAGTAGGGTTATGCCCAGCTGTTAATGGAAAGAGAATCCATGGCACAGACCACGTTCCTGGCACCAACATGGCAGCATACATGTAGTAGTGTGCTGACATAGATTAGCGCCAGGCAAGGAAAATTACAGGAAGAATTTGATACATTTCTCTGGCGCTAACATGGCAGCATACTACCAAATGTATGCTGCCATGGACTGCAGTCAGGAAAGGAAAATCATGGTAAGCGTTTAATACAAATTTCCATTTTCCGTGCTCCATAATGGAAGCCTGCTACAACATGTATACTGCCATGAATTGGGCTCAGGAAAATTTTGGTAAATACAGTATTTGATACCATTTTCTATTTTCCTGGTGCTAACATGGTAGCCTACTACAACATGTATACTGCCATGGATTGGCCTCGGGAAAATTTTGGTAAGTACAGTATTTGATACAATTTTCTATTTTCCTGGTGCTAACATGGTAGCCTTCTACAACATGTATACTGCCATAGATTGGCCTCAGGAAAATTTTGGTAAATACAGTATTTGATACAATTTTCTATTTTCCTGGTGCTAACATGGTAGCCTACTACAACATGTATACTGCCATGGATTGGCCTCGGGAAAATTTTGGTAAGTACAGTATTTGATACAATTTTCTAATTTCCTGGTGCTAACATGGTAGCATACTACAACATGTACACTTCAATGGACTGGCCTAAGAAAAGGAAAATTATGGTAAAAATTTGATACAATTACACACTCTAGGAATGATCAGTTTTTCCTGGAGTGCGACGTCTCTTCCGCTTTCCATTAAGTATGTACAATGAGCCAGGATTGGCTGACACCCGGAATCAATGTGAATCACCGGAATAACACAGGATGACAGCTTGGAGCAACACTCACCATTTTTTATGAACAAAGGGGATGGGCTTTAAAACCCACATGGAAGTCTGAGGTTTGACCAGGTAACTGTGGTAACATTTTCCAATCTAGAAAATGCTCTTACTGGGTGGGCTCACTACCCTCCAAAAAAAAAGACCTACTCTACACTTTGCTGAATGGGCAGCCTATCCCCAGAATTAACTTCTCCATGACAAAGCAGTTTGTAATGCATGGTTTCTCAATAATGGATCTCTAGGGTTTCTCCAGAGGTTGCTAGGGGTTCCTCCTGAGGTTGCTGGGGGTTCCCTGTGCAAGGGATTAAATCTCTGCCAGGTTTTTGATTGGCATCAGCAGCATCCCCCTAATCAGTGTTGCCAACCGCCCGTAGATTTACGGGCAGCCCGTAAAAACAGGGCACTTGCCCTGCCTGTAGCAGGAGAAAAGTGGCAGTAAAAAAATGGCTGCGGTGGCACGATGAGAACTGAGCATGCGCGGCGCGCCTCGGAGTCTGTTCGACAGTCTCGAACAAAAAATTCCACCTGCGCCCGCCTCAAATTTTCCCGCCAGTGCTGCCACACTGCCCCCCAGCCTATAAATAGCCAGGAGCCGAGTGGGTGGATGCTGGACGTAACGGACCGTGAGGAGAGGAGACGCTTCCTGGAGGAGTCGGCTCAGCTGGCATAGGGGGACTGAACAGCAGGAGGGGGCTCAGGGGCCAGGTCCATCACCATCATCAGGTCAGTCGGTGGCTGTAGCTGGACGGAGCCGGACTGAGTCTGAGCGACAGAGAGAGAGAGACTGTCACTGACTGACTGGACTCAAGGGACTGTCATGGTGGTGGTCAGACAGAGTCAGATGTGGGTGGACTAGTGTTAGTGCAGGAGGACAGTGGACTGGGACCCGGAGAGGGGGGAGACAGGAGAGACTGTCATGTCATCAGGTGTTTGGTATGGAGTAGACTGAGACTGCAGAGTGGAGGAGAGAGGAGACACTAGGACAGAGGAGAGGACTGGAGACTTAGCCAGAGAAGCCCCCCGGTGAACAGTCACTTTTTTTAACCCAGGCCAACACAGAGTTATTTTAACAGCTACCTTCCTCACCACCAGCCACCAGTCCTGGAGAGTCACTCGGCTACCTTCCTCACCACCAGCCACCAGTCCTGGAGAGTCACTCGGCTACCTTCCTCACCACCAGCCACCAGTCCTGGAGAGTCACTCGGCTACCTTCCTCACCACCAGCCACCAGTCCTGGAGAGTCACTCGGCTACCTTCCTCACCACCAGCCACCAGTCCGGGAGAGTCACTCGGCTACCTTCCTCACCACCAGCCACCAGTCCTGGAGAGTCACTCGGCTACCTTCCTCACCACCAGCCACCAGTCCTGGAGAGTCACTCGGCTACCTTCCTCACCACCAGCCACCAGTCCTGGAGAGTCACTCGGCTACCTTCCTCACCACCAGCCACCAGTCCTGGAGAGTCACTCGGCTACCTTCCTCACCACCAGCCACCAGTCCTGGAGAGTCACTCGGCTACCTTCCTCACCACCAGCCACCAGTCCTGGAGAGTCACTCGGCTACCTTCCTCACCACCAGCCACCAGTCCTGGAGAGTCACTCGGCTACCTTCCTCACCACCAGCCACCAGTCCTGGAGAGTCACTCGGCTACCTTCCTCACCACCAGCCACCAGTCCTGGAGAGTCACTCGGCTACCTTCCTCACCACCAGCCACCAGTCCTGGAGAGTCACTCGGCTACCTTCCTCACCACCAGCCACCAGTCCTGGAGAGTCACTCGGCTACCTTCCTCACCACCAGCCACCAGTCCTGGAGAGTCACTCGGCTACCTTCCTCACCACCAGTCCTGGAGAGTCACTCAGCTACCTTCCTCACCACCAGCCACCAGTCCTGGAGAGTCACTCAGCTACCTTCCTCACCACCAGTCCTGGAGAGTCACTCAGCTACCTTCCTCACCACCAGCCACCAGTCCTGGAGGTCACTCAGCTACCTTCCTCACCACCAGCCACCAGTCCTGGAGAGTCACTCAGCTACCTTCCTCACCACCAGCCACCAGTCCTAGAGAGTCACTAAGCTACCTTCCTCACCACCAGTCACCAGTCCTGGAGAGTCAGACAGTCAGTCACTCAGACAGAGACAGACAGTGCAGTGCTTTTGTTGGTCCTAGAAATCAAATTCTTGTCTTGGTTTAGTCAGCAATTATTTAGAAGAGATTGATGTTACACCGATCTCTTCTATTGCTGACTACACCAAAACAACCTCTGGATTTTTAGGCCCAACAAAAGCACATACAAGTTTTTTTTTTTTTTTTACGGTGCACAGCAGCCACAGACAAAAATGCAAAGTCAGACTCAGTCATATATAACAGGGAGGCGAAACTTCAATCCTAAAATAAGTATTATTTAAATGTAAGTACTGCTACTCTGTCTCTGCTACTAGTAGTATTATCTACATTTAAATAATAATTACTTTAGGATCGCAGTTTTGCCTGTTATATAGACGGAGTCACTCACTTTGCATTTGTGCACCATGAAAAAAACTTGTATGTGCTTTTTTGGTCCTATAAATCAAATTGTCTTGGTTTACTCAGCAATAGAAGATATAGGTGTTGTTGGCAACAGCAACTTGGTTGGCAGGTAGCACTTATGTTTCCCAGCAACAGTACCTACCTACCATCAAAAAAATTATTAATATGCGTTTAAGGGAAAGTATTTTCAGCAAGCATATGTTTTGAGTTATTATTACTGTAGGCCTCTCTACTGATCTCTCTGTGGGGTAGGGGCCAAGAGGGTATATTACTGGGGCTCCCTATTGACAACCAGTGTAAGAGGGTATGTTACTGAGGCTCCCTATTGGCAACCAGTGTAAGAGGGTATGTTACTGGGGCTCCCTATTGACAACCAGTGTAAGAGGGTATGTTACTGGGGCTCCCTATTGACAACCAGCGTAAGAAGGGATGTTACTGGGGCTCCCTATTGACAACCAGTGTAAGAAGGGATGTTACTGGGGCTCCCTATTGACAACCAGTGTAAGAAGGGATGTTACTGGGGCTCCCTATTGACAACCAGTGTAAGAAGGGATGTTACTGGGGCTCCCTGTTGACAACCAGTGTAAGAAGGGATGTTACTGGAGCTCCCTATTGACGACCAGTGTAAGAGGGGATGTTACAGGGGCTCCCAATAATATCCCCTCTTACTTTGGCTGCCAGTAGGGGAGCCCCAGAAACATCCCCTCTTACACTGGTTGTCAGTGGGGAGCCCCAGTAACATCCTCTCTTACACTGGTTGTCAGTGGGGAGCCCCAGTAACATCCCTTCTTACACTGGTTGTCAGTGGGGAGCCCCAGTAACATCCCTTATTACACTGGTTTCAGTGGGGAGCCCCAGTAACATCCCCTCTTACACTGGTTGTCAGTGGGGAGCCCCAGTAACATCCCCTCTTACACTGGTTGTCAGTGGGGAGCCCCAGTAACATCCCTTCTTACAATGGTCGTCAGTGGGGAGCCCCAGTAACATCCCTTCTTACACTGGTTGTCAGTGGGGAGCCCCAGTAACATTCCCTCTTACACTGGTTGTCAGTGGGGAGCCCCAGTAACATCCCTTCTTACACTGGTTGTCAGTGGGGAGCCCCAGTAACATCCCCTCTTACACTGGTTGTCAGTGGGGAGCCCCAGTAATATACCCTCTTACACTGGTTGTCAGTGGGGAGCCCCAGTAACATCCCTTCTTACACTGGTTGTCAGTGGGGAGCCCCAGTAACATCCCTTCTTACACTGGTTGTCAGTGGGTCGCCCCAGTAATATCCCCTCTTACACTGGTTGTCAATGGAGAGTCCCAGTAACATCCCTTCTTACACTGGTTGTCAGTGGGGAGCCCCAGTAACAGCCCTTATTACACTGGTTTTCAGTGGGAGCCCCAGTAACATTCCCTCTAACCCTGGCTGTCAGTGGGGAGCCCCAGTAACATCCCTTCTTACACTGGTTGTCAGTGGGTCGCCCCAGTAATATCCCCTCTTACACTGGTTGTCAATGGGGAGTCCCAGTAACATCCCTTCTTACACTGGTTGTCAGTGGGGAGCCCCAGTAACATCCCTTCTTACACTGGTTATCAGTGGGGAGCCCCAGTAACATCCCCTCTTACTAAGGGGACCCCTCTTACACATCAGCCTGGATGTCACATCACTTCCTCAAACTCAACCTATTCAAAACCAAGCTCATGATATTTCCTCCCCCACATTCCTCTTCCCCTGATTTCTTTGTCAACATCAACGGCACAACTATCAACCCGTCCACCCATGCCAAGGTCCTAGGTATAGTCCTGGACTCTGAACTATCCTTTTGGCCACACATCCAGTCACTGTCCAAAGCTTGCCGCCTCAACCTCTGCAACATCTCCAAGATACGACCCTTCCTAACCAATGATACCACAAAGCTTCTAATCCATTCCCTGGTCATCTCTCGTCTCGATTACTGCAACTCCCTTCTCATTGGCTTACTATCCCCCCTTCAGTCCATCATGAACGCTGCTGCCAGGCTCATCCACCTTGCAAACCGCTCTGTGTCTGCTACCCCTCTTTGCCAATCCCTCCATTGGCTGCCACTCAACCAACGAATGAAATTCAAGTTACTAACCATAACTTACAAAGCCATCCATAATTTGGCCCCCAGGCTACATCACTAATCTGGTCTCAAAATACCAACCAACTCATTCTCTTCGTTCCTCCCTCCTGCTCTCTAGCTCCCTTGTAACCACTTCCCATGCTCGCCTCCAGGACTTCTCCAGAGCTTCTCCCACCCTCTGGAATGCTCTACCCCATCTGTCCGACTGTCTCCTACTTTGTCTACTTTCAGACGATCCCTGAAAACACATCTCTTCCGAGAAACCTATCTGGCATCCACCTAACAGCTGTACTTTTATTTTCTCCATCAGCCCATCCCCCACAATTATTACCTCTTGTATCTCTTGACCCTCCCTCTTAGATTGTAAGCTCTAACGAGCAGGGCCCTCTGATTCCTACTGTATTAAAGTGTATTGTCTTTGTACTGTCTACCCTCAGGTTGTAAAGCACTGCGTAAACTGTCGGCGCTATATAAATCCTATATAATAATATATAATGTTACTGGGGTATCGGATGCTAATGCAACTGGGGAAGACTCTGATGAAAGAGGAAACTTTAATGCATCTGTCTCAATTTCAGGTTGCAACGCAACAAAATGGGATTATTTTAAAGGGGTGTGATGTGATGCGTGTGATTCTTTTCTATAACCACTGCATGTGACAAAAATGATGGGTTATATTAACCCGCTCTTACTGGATCAAAAATCATATAAATATTCCTTTACCTTGAAATCTCCCCCAAATCAAACTGTTAATTGCATATTGTATTTGTTTGTAGCATAAATACTGAAATTTGCAATTATTGTTATTTTCGTAAGTTTAGGAAATGCCAGTAAAAACTTGGCTGTGCCAGTAAATTTTGGGTGTCGTGTCAGTGATTTTTAATGTGATGGGTTGGCAACACTGCTCCTAAGAGAGATTTATTTCCTCCCACTCCCCATGTTGTCAGTAGACCAGAGAAATTTTCTCACATGGTATAAGTATGAAAGGAAAGAATAAAATGTTAGGTTTTTCGCCAGAGTAGGAATTGAGGAGACATCTTCCAATGGGAACACTTGGTCTGATGGCAGCTGTCCAAGAGGGGATTTAACTTACTTTGGAGAGATTGCCTCTCATTTCCTGTTGAGTCTTCAGAACAGGAAATTACAGGTTCTCTTCAATGAGACATCAGGGTTCTATAGGACCCCCAATGTCTCACCTGTCCTCCAGTCCTCTCAAATGACCTCCAGCCCCTGCCCTGTTGTGTCTACAGGACAGGAAGTGGCAAGTTCTCTTTAATGAGACATCCGCAGTCTAGAAGACCCCTGATGTCTCACCTGCCCTCCAGTCCCCTCATCTGACCTCCAGTTCCTGTACCTGTTGTGTCTACAGGACAGGCTGTGGCAAGTTCTCTTTAATGAGACATCAGTGGTCTAGAGGACCCCTAATGTCTCACCTGTCCTCCAGTCCCCTCAACTGACTTCCAGTTCATGTACTGGTTGTGTCTACAGGACAGGAAGTGGCAAGTTCTCTTTAATAAGACATCAGCAGCCTAGAAGACTCCTGATGTCTCACCTGTCCTCCAGTCCTCTCAACTGACCTCCAATTCCTGTACCTGTTGTGTCTACAGGACAGGAAGTGTCAGGTTCTCTTTAATGAGACATCCGCAATCTAGAAGAACCCTAATGTCTCACCTGTCCACCAGTCCCCTCAACTGACTTCCAGTTCCTGTACTGGTTGTGTCTACAGGACAGGAAGTGGCAAGTTCTCTTTAATGAGACATCAGCAGTCTAAAGGACCCCTGATATCTCATCTGTCCTCCAGTCCTCTCAACTGACCTCCAGTTCCTGTACCTGTTGTGTTTATAGGACAGGAAGTGACAGGTTCTTGTTAATGAGACATCAGTGGTCTAGAGGACCCCCGATGTCTCACCTGTCCTCCAGTCCCCTCATCTGACCTCCAGTTCCTGTACCTGTTGTGTCTACAGGACAGGAAGTGACTGGTTTTCTTTACTGAGACATCAGCAGTCTAGAGGACCCCTGATGTCTCATCTGTCCTCAAGTCCTCTCAACTGACCTCCAGTTCCTGTACCGGTTGTGTTTATAGGACAGGAAGTGACAGGTTCTCGTTAAGGAGACATCAGCGGTCTAGAGGACCCCTAATGTCTCACCTGTACTCCAGTCCCCACAACTAACCTCCAGTTCCTGTACTGGTTTTGTCTACAGCACAGGAAGTGACAGGTTCTCGTTAATGAGACATCAGTGGTCTAGAGGACCCCAAATGTCTCATCAGTCCTCCAGTCCTCTCAAGTGACTTCCAGTTCCTGTACTGGTTGTGTCTACAGGACAGGAAGTGACAGATTTTCTTTAATGAGACATCAGCAGCCTAGAAGACCCCTGATGTCTCATCTGTCCTCCAGTCATCTCAACTGACCTCCAGTTCCTGTACCTGTTGTGTTTATAGTACAGGAAGTGACAGGTTCTCTTTAATGAGACATCATCAGTCTAGAGGACCCCTGATGTCTCACCTGGCCTCCAGTCCTCTCAACTGAACTCCAGTTCCTGTACTGATTGTGTTAATAGGGCAGGAAGTAACAGGTTCTCTTTAAAAAGACATCAGCAGCCTGGAAGACCCCCGATGTCTCGCCTGTCCTCCAGTCCTCTCAACTGACCTCCAGTTCCTGTACCTGTTGTGTTTATAAGACAGGAAGTGACAGGTTCTCGTTAAGGAGACATCAGTGGTCTAGAGGACCCCAAAATGTCTCACCTGTCTTCCAGTCGCTTCAACTGACTTCCAGTTCCTGTACCTGTTGTGTCTACAGCACATGAAGTGACAGGTTTTCTTTAATGAGACATCAGCAGTCTAGAGGACCCCTCATGTCTCATTTAGAAGTCTAGCAGTCTAGAAGACTCCTGATGTCTCACCTGCCCTCCAGTCCTCTCAACTGACCTCCAGTTCCTGTACCTGTTGTGTGTATAGGACAGAAAGTGACAGGATCTCGTTAATGAGACATCAGTGGTCTAGAGGACCCCAAAATGTCTCACCTGTCCTCCAGTCGCCTCAACTGACTTCCAGTTCCTGTACTGGTTGCGTCTACAGCACAGGAAGTGTCAGGTTCTCTTTAAGGAGACATCAGTGGTCCAGAGGACCCCTAATGTCTCACCTGTCCTCCAGTCCCTTCAACTGACCTCCAGTTCCTGTAGTGATTGTGTCTACAGGACAGGAAGTGGCAGGTTCTCTTTAATAAGACATCAGCAGCCTAGCAGACCCCTGATGTCTCACTTGTCCTTCAGTCCTCTCAATTGACCTCAAGTTCCTGTACTGGCTGTGTTTGCAGGGTAGGAAGTGATAGGAAATCTCCCCAATAGGACACAGATGGTCAAACCCCCGACAGAGAATTTAAGCATTCCATATGCTTTCTAAAATTAAGAAGAAAAAAAAAGTTTGTGGGTTTGCATATACTTTAAGCTTCTTTTCCTTGTAATCTGCTTTTTAAAGGGATTCCGGAACCTTACCCATGTGCAGGACTTTTTTTTTTTTTTTTTTTTAGCAGGAACGCAGTTCAGGCATCTTCAGCACTGAATGTATCTGCCAAGGGTGCTTGGGATCTATTGATGTTGGCTGCTGGGGACTCTATTTTTGTTAGGGTGATCTATTGTTGCTGGGGAGCTCTATTGATTCTGGTGTGCGTGTGTGTTTGTGTGGGGGGGGTGGTCTATTGTTTCTGGGGCGGTCCATTGTTGATATGAGAGAGCCACTGTTGAGGGAGGGGTCTATTGTTGCTGGCTGCTGGAGAGTCTATTAATACTGGATACTGGGAGATCTATTGTTTCTTGGGGTATTTTTTTGTGGGGGATCTATTGTTGCTGGGGAGATGCATTGTTGCTTGGGGGTTCTATGGTTACTGTGAGGGTTTTATTGTTGCTGTGAGAGTTCAATTGTTGCTGGCTGCAGGGGACCTATTTTACTGCCTTTCATTAGCAAATCCAATACAAACTACCAGGGAGAACTGGGCCAGGGGGGCAAGGGAGAAATTGCCCCCTGGGCCGCTCTGACGCCCTGTAAAAAGGCTGCACTGCTTCTGCCACAGACATGCCCAAATGATTCCTGGTGAAGAGAAGTAAAAATTCCCCGTAGCGCATCTCCCCAGCATGGATGGTGTAAACTTTGTCTGAGCAGAAGCCAGTTCCATTACCCACTGGAGACTCTCCCCCAGCCAGCCCCAACAGAGCTCCCCCAGCTCCCCCCAACCGCCCCTGCTGGCCAGGTTGGGAACCCGGGTTCACACGTGAGTAGAGAGTACCTGGAGCTGAGCTTCAGCCTGGAATGGGAGTCAGAAGGAGGCAGAGAAGAGGGAGAGTGGGAGGGGGGTCGAGTCGCTGCACCATGGGCCTCTGGACTGTACTTGCCCCCTGGGCTGAAAATTGCCAGTCAGCCTCTGCAAGCTACGTTGCACGGAAAAAAATTTAGAACATTTGTATCGTGTTTTTTTCTGGATTTTTGGTTGATATTTTGTCTCTATCATATAAAATACACCTATGCTAAAAATTATAGACCCTTTCATTTCTTTGTAAGTGGGCAAACTTACAAAATCTGCAGGGGATCAAATAATTATTTTCCCAACTGTATCCTCAGTCCAAAAAAATAAAAGGTTAAAAATCGATTTTTAAATAATTATTTTCCCCACTGTATCTTCAGCCCAAAAAAAAAAAAAAAAAAGGTTAAAAATCGATTTTTAAATATTAAAATTTGCATCTTAGTTGGTTTAGTCACCATTGAAATATTCAATACAAAAGCCAGCACTCACCCCCCCCCCCCCCAATAAAAAGGGAGTTGTGAGATCCGAAATGTGTTAATTACGTCTGATCTGAAACTTTTTCCCTACTGCATCTTCAGCCCAAAAAAAAATAAAAAATAAAAGTTAAAAATCGATTTTTAAATAATTATTTTCCCCACTGTATCTTCAGCCCCAAAAAAATAAATAAATGTTAAAATAATGTACTTTTAATAATTATTTTTAATAATTAAAATTTGCATCTTAGTTGGTTTAGTCCCTATTGCAATATTCAATGCAAAAGCCAGCACTCAACCCCCAATGAAAAGGGAGTTGTGAGATCTGAAATGTGTTAATTACATCTAAACTGAAACTTTTTCTGGACTTTTTCCCTACTGTATCTTCAGTCCAAAAAAAAAAAGGTTAAAAATAGATTTTTAAATATTAAAATTTGCATCTTAGTTGGTTTAGTCCCCATTGCAATATTCAATGCGAAAGCCAACAATCAGACACCAATGAAAAGGGAGTTGTGAGATCTGAAATGTGTTAATTACATCTAAACTGAAACTTTTTCTGGACTTTTTCCCTACTGTATCTTCAGTCCAAAAAAAAAAAGGTTAAAAATAGATTTTTAAATATTAAAATTTGCATCTTAGTTGGTTTAGTCCCCATTGCAATATTCAATGCGAAAGCCAACAATCAGACACCAATGAAAAGGGAGTTGTGAGATCCGAAATGTGTTAATTACATCTAAACTGAAACTTTTTCTGGACTTTTTCCCTACTGTGTCTTCAGTCCAACAAAAAAGGTTAAAAATTGATTTTTAATTATTAAAATTTGCATCTTAGTTGGTTTAGTCCCCATTGGAATATTCAATACAAAAGCCAACAATCAAACACCAATGAAGAGAGAGCTGTGAGCCCCCAAAACACGTTGGATATATCGCCAGACCATTAAAAATAAAGGTTAAAATTAACATTTTAACATTTATATTTGCATTTTAGTTGGCTTAGTTACAATTGTATAACCCTTGCAAAATTCAATATAAAAGCCAGCACCCAACCCCCAATGAAAAGGGAGTTGTAAGATCCAAAATTCGTTGATTACATCTGATCTGAAACTTTTTCTGGACTTGCTGTGGTACTTTCATCCTTTTATATACTATGACTCCAGGGACCTGTATGCTGACAGAGGTCACTAGAGATGGTCACCTGGCTGTCAGCTGCCTGTAAGAACCTTACACCTACCCAACTTTTCACCTATCGGTTGGTCCAACACTCTACCGATACGCTTTTTGACATGGATTTTGCAGACAGGTATGTAGAACAACAGAAAGAAAATGTTGATCAATCATTATTTCCACCACTATCTTACATATTACAAATAAATAAGAAAATAAGAGGTTGCCCATCATGGTATGATATTAACATATTAGGGCAATAACCCGTCTAACAATAGATAAGAAATTGTTGAAAAAAATAACAAAATAAAAAACAAAATAAAACACAAGACTGTTAGTCCTATAGAACTTTATTATACAGCTAAAACAGTTGAAACTGCACACAGGTATACTTGAAAAACAAACGCATACTCGGGTCCACAAGAGCACAGATCTGCATTTCAATTACAGAAGCCTGCTAGCTCAATAAATAGAAAACACTGCACAGAAAAAAAAAAATGTAAATATTGAAGGTAAAAAAAAAATGTAAACACACAAAAAGAAAAAAAATAAACAGTTTCATCCTAAAAAAAAAAAAAACGATCTCTGTTCCAAATTTGAAATTTATATTGTAATTTAGTACATTTTAGCTATTTTAAAGAAGAACCCCATACAGCAAGAATTTAAATTGAAGATTAAAAAAAAAAAAAAAAAAAAACACATGAACATAATTACTGGGTCTGATTCCAATCGGGGACGCTATCTGTATGGAGTTTGCATAATAATAATAATATTAATAATAATAATATTCTATCCGTATTTGGAGTGCTTCCTCCAGAAACTTATCCCACAATCCTAACATGCTCGGGACCCATAAATGACATATTCAAAATTCAGAATTTTGAGCTCCCTTGAGGTCAGAGATTGATGAAAAAGTACTTTGTAAATTTCTCACAATAAATGTCTAAAATAAAATCTTGGACACCATAATTGATTATTGATTAATGGAAAGTAAAATAGCATAATTTAAGAACATTGTAAATTCTACTTCAGGTTTTCTGTTTTTTAAATCAAAATGTATTAAAAAAAATGAAATACAGGTCCCATATTTGAAATGTATATTGTAATTTAGTACATTTTAGAGATTTTAAAGAAGAACCCCATACAGCAAAAAAATAAAAAAACACGTGAACATTAATAATCACTGGGTCTGATTCCAATCAGGGACGCTATCTGTATGGAGTTCGTATTATAATAATAATAATAATAATATTCTACCCGTATTTGGAGTGCTTCTTCCAGATACTTGTCCCACAATCCTAAAATGCTCGTAAATGACATATTCAAATTTCTGAAATTTGAGCTCCCTTGAGGTCAGAGATTGATGTAAATGTTTCTAAGTACTTTGTAAATCTCTCCCAAAAAATGTCTAAAATAAAATCTTAAACACTATAATAAATTATTGATTATTTGAAAGTAAAATAGCATAATTTAAGAAATTGTAAATTCTACTTCAGATTTTCTGTTTTTTTAAATCAAAATCTATAAAAACAAAAAAAGAAGATCTCAGTCCCAGATTTGAAATTTATATTGTAATTGAAATTTAGAAAATTTTAGAGATTTTAAAGAAGAACCCCATACAGAGAGAATTTCATTTGAATAAAAAAAAAACCCCACATGAACATTAATAATTACTGGGTTTGATTTCAATCAGGGACGCTATCTGTATAGAGTTTGTATAATAATAATAATAATAATATTCTACCCGTATTTGGAGTGCTTCCTCCAGACACTTATCCCACAATCCTAACATGCTAGTAAATTACACATTAAAATTTCTGAAATTTGAGCTCCCTTGAGGTCAGAGATTGATGTAAATGTTTCTAAGTACTTTGTAAATCTCTCCCAAAAAATGTCTAAAATAAAATCTTAAACACTATAATAAATTATTGATTATTTGAAAGTAAAATAGCATAATTTAATAAATTGTAAATTCTACTTCAGATTTTCTGTTTTTTTTTTAAATCAAAATCTATAAAAACAAAAAAAGAAGATCTCAGTCCCAGATTTGAAATTTATATTGTAATTGAAATTTAGAAAATTTTAGAGATTTTAAAGAAGAACCCCATACAGCAAGAATTTCAATTGGAAAAAAAAACCCACATTAATAATTACTGGGTTTGATTCCAATCTGGGATGCTATCTGTATGGAGTTTGTATATTAATAATAAAATAATAATAATAATAATAATAATAATAATATTCTACCCGTATTTGGAGTGCTTCCTCCAGACACTTATCCCACAATCCTAACATGCTAGTAAATTACACATTAAAATTTCTGAAATTTGAGCTCCCTTGAGGTCAGAGATTGATGTAAATGTTTCTAAGTACTTTGTAAATCTCTCCCAAAAAATGTCTAAAATAAAATCTTAGACACTATAATAAATTATTGATTATTTGAAAGTAAAATAACAATTTAATAAATTGTAAATTTTAATTCAGATTTTCTGTTTTTTTTTTTAAATCAAAATCTATAAAAACAAAAAAAAAAGAAGATCTCAGTCCCAGATTTGAAATTTATATTATAATTGAAATTTAGAACATTTTAGAGATTTTAAAGAAGAACCCAATACAGAGAGAATTTCAATTGAAAAAAAAAAAAAAAACCCACATGAACATTAATAATTACTGGGTTTGATTTCAATCAGGGACGCTATCTGTATGGAGTTTGTATATTAATAATAATAATAATAATAATAATAATAATATTCTACCCGTATTTGGAGTGCTTCCTCCAGACACTTATCCCACAATCCTAACATGCTCGTAAATGACACATTCAAATTTCTGAAATTTGAGCTCCCTTTTTAAATCAAAATCTATAAAAACAAAAAAAAAAAAGATCTCAGTCCCAGATTTGAAATATATATTGTAATTGAAATTTAGAACATTTTAGAGATTTTAAAGAAGAACCCCATACAGCAAGAATTTCAATTGAAAAAAAAAAAAAAACCACATTAACAATTACTGGGTTTGATTCCAATCGGGGATGCTATCTGTATGGAGTTTGTAGATTATTATTAATAATAATAATAATAATAATAATAATAATAATAATAATAATATTCTACCCGTATTTGGATTGCTTCCTCCAGACACTTATCCCACAATCCTAACATGCTCGGGATATTCAAAATTCTAAAATTTGAGCTCCCTTGAGGTCAGAGATTAATGTAAATGTTTCTAAGTACTTTGTAAATCTCTCCCAAAAGATATCTAAAATAAAATCTTAGACACTATAATAGATTATTTGAAAATAAATTATCATAATTTAAGAAATTGTAAATTCTGCTTCAGATTTTCTGTTTTTTTTTTTTAATCAAAATCTATATAAAAAAAAAAAAAAAAAAAGATGGCAGGAATTTTCTTCTGTCATATATAAATAAGCAGAACAATTTGAATTTATTTCCAAAAATATATTATGAATATATTTAGTGTTTAGAGGCCAAGGACATATCATTTTATTTTTAACTGGCTTCTGAGCTTGGATGTAAAAAGTGTGGCTCAACTGTTTCATTTTTCCTCCCTTGTTATGTTCCTCTCCTGTAAGCTTCGAATGCAAATTTCTGGCCTAATAGCTTTTTGGGCACCCATGATGCCACCATTTAGGAATTCTCTTTCGGACATAGATCACAGACTGTTTGATATATTCTTTAACCTCTGCAGGGTTCATGTCCTTGCTAATTGCTAAAGCTCCTGCATGAGCTAATAAATTGCTGTTGCCCTTTTCCCCATAACAAAAAATAAATAAAAAAAATGAACAAAAAAAAAAAAAATTGTGAACTATCAACATGGTAAAGTTCCAAATTTTGGAGATTGGTTGTGGCATCCAAGAGTTTTAAAACTGCAGAAAATAATAGCAAACACATACAACTATTAAGAAAAATTACACCTTGCCAACCGTAATTAAAATAACAATATGGAAGCCGGTTGTACAGGCAATAAGGGGTATTAACATCCAAAATGTATATCAAAATCAAAAATGGGGGATAAACTGGGCCTAAACTCCCCAAATAGGTCCAGGGGAAGGGGAGGGAGGGGAGGGGGACAGTTGGCTGGATTTTTCAGGTACCAGAAATTGAAAATACAAAAATAAGAATTTTTGGGTATTTTATTGAAAAACAATTTAAAATTGCATACAAAATACAAAAAAAAAACAAAAACAAAATAAACACAGCAACAATATATATCAAAGCTAATTATCCCATATTTAAAGAGATATGGGTATCTCAAGGTGCATTCCTCTACATGCTTATCTATTGTGTAATTTATATTATTATTATTAATTCTATTCTATCATTAATAGATACAAAGCGTAACCCATTACCCTCCTGAGGAAGCGGCAAAGACCGTGAAACATGTAGAGGAATGCACTTTGAGATAACCATATCTCTTTAAATATGGGATAATTAGCTTTGATATATATTGTTGCTGTGTTTATTTGTTTTGTCTGTATTTTGTATGCAATTTTAAATAATTGTTTTTCAATAAAATACCCATAAATTCTTATTTTTGTATTTTCAATTTCTGGTACCTGAAAATTCCAGCCAACTGTCCCCCTCCCCTCCCTCCCCTTCCCCTGGACCTATTTGGGAAGTTTAGGCCCAGTTTATCCCCCATTTTTGATTTTGACATAATTAAAATAACTAACCAGACCAGGACTTGGTAAAATTAGGTAGATTTCAGGAACAGATAAATAATGGGCTAAAGATATTAAGCACTGTTGACTTTACTCTTTATAATTTTTTTTTGCACTACATGGCGGCTTTAAGGAATTGTTTAACCTTACATTTTTTTTATATAGGTTCTATGAATACTCATGTCTAAAAGATTTATGTCTATGAAACAATAAAATGATGTAATATAAAAGTTTAGGGAAATTTTTTTTTTTTTTTTTTTTTTTTTAATTAAGATATATGAAGTCCCACACACCAGTTTCTTGTGTCTAAGGAAATGGCAAACACAACCATAAAAAAAGAAACTTTCCTCATTACTGTCCCTCTATAAAAAGAACCAACCAAATCATGACCTGGTAAAATTAAAGCGGAGTTCCAGCCTAACCGCACACTCACCTGTCCCACGGTCCAGCGGTGCGCCGTCTTCTCCCTCTCTGCTCCGCGGCGCCGGCATCACTGATGTGGGCACCCGGCTGTGACAGTTTGCGGCTTCACAACCGGGTACGCACTGCGCATGCGCGAGTTGCGCTATGCGTCGTGATTGGCCGGCAATCTTCTGGGACCACTGACATGTCCCAGAAGATTGCAGGGAGGGAGGGAGAGAGGAGAACTTCCGCTCAGGGCGCCGCGGTGCTCCGAGCGGAAGTGGGAGCGGGTACCTGTCGCTCCCCCCCCCAAAAAAAAATTACATGCCAAATGTGGCATGTCAGGGGGTTAGGACTATTTAAAGTGGAAGTTCCACTTTTGGGTGGAACTCCGCTTTAAGTAGAATTCAGGATATAATTCAACATATAATGGGCTAAAGATGTTAAGCTCTGTTAACTTTAATCTATCTTTTTTTTTTTTTTTTTGCACTAACTGGCTTTTAGGAATTGTTTATACCTATTTTTTTATTATATAGGTTCTATAGGTCTATGAGCCAACATTAAATAACGTAATATATAAGTTTAGGAAAAAAACAAAAAACTGACTATTTATCAAGATTTTTTAAGTCTCGCATGTCCGTTTCTAGAGTTGAAATAAATAATACAAATCAAAACAGTGAAAGAAAAATATTTACCCATTTTTCAATTTTAACCTAATTAGAATATTCCAAAGGAAATGGCAAACATGCAAAAAAAAAAAAAATATATATAAAAAGAAATAACCAAATCATGACTTGGTAAAATCAGGTAGAATTCAGGAGCCAATAAAGAATAGGCCAAAGGTATGAAACTCTGTTACCCATAGTCTATCTTCTTTTTTTTCTTCTAACTTGTAAGAACTGTTTAAGCCTAATTGTTTATGAAAAAAATACTAAGTGTTCTATGAATACTAATGTTTTTAAGTATTTACAGTATCTCACAAAAGTGAGTACACCCCTCACATTTCTGTAAATATTTTATTCTATCTTTTCATGTGACAACACTGAAGAAATGACACTTTACTACAATGTAAAGTAGTGAGTGTACAGCTTGTATAACAGTGTAAATTTTCTGTCCCCTCAAAATAACTCAACACACAGCCATTAATGTCTAAACCGTTAGCAACAAAAGTGAGTACACCCCTAAGTGACAATGTTCAAATTGGGCCCAATAAGCCATTTTCCCTCCCCGATGTCATGTGACTCGTTAGTGTTACAAGGTCTCAGGTGTGAATGGGGAGAGGGTGTGTTAAATTTGGTGTCATCGCTCTCACTCTCTCATACTGGTCACTGGGGGTTCAACATGGCACCTCATGGCAAAGAACTCTCTGAGGATCTGAAAAAAAGAATTGTTGCTCTACATAAAGATTGCCTAGGCTATAAGAAGATTGCCAAGACCCTGAAACTGAGCTGCAGCACGGTGGCCAAGACCATACAGTGGTTTAACAGGACAGGTTCCACTCAGAACAGGCCTCGCCATGATCGACCAAAGAAGTTGAGTGCACGTGCTCAGCGCGTCATATCCAGAGGTTGTCTTTGGGAAATAGACGTATTAGTGCTGCCAGCATTGCTGTAGAGGTTGAAGGGGAGGGGGGTCAGCCTGTCAGTGCTCAGACCATACGCCGCACACTGCATCAAATTGGTCGGCATGGCTGTCATCTCAGAAGGAAGTCCCTTCTAAAGATGATGCACAAGAAAGCCTGCAAACAGTTTGCTGAAGACAAGCAGACTAAGGACCTGGATTACTGGAACCATCTCCTGTGCTCTGATGAGACCAAGATAAACGTATTTGGTTCAGATGGTGTCAAGCGCGTGTGGCGGCAACCAGGTGAGGAGTACAAAGACAAGTGTGTCTTGCCTACAGTCAAGCATGGTGGTGGGAGTGTCATGGTCTGGGGCTGCATGAGTGCTGCCGGCACTGGGGTGCTACAGTTCATTGAGGGAACCATGAATGCCAACATGTACTGTGACATACTGAAGCAGAGCATGATCCCCTCCCTTCAGAGACTGGGCCACAGGGCAGTATTCCAACATGGTAACGACCCCAAACACCTCCAAGATGACCACTAAGGTGCTAAAGAAGCTGAGGGTAAAGGTGATGGACTGGCCAAGCATGTCTCCAGACCTAAACCCTATTGAGCATCTGTGAAAGAAGAAATAAACAGGAGAGCACATCTAAGTGTAATATTTATTAAGAAATGAGCAAATAGCACATTAAAAACTCACATATAGATAGAATAAGAACGATAAGGCTCATCAGGGGTGGGACTGCTTCAGCGGCGGAGAGAACCAGGCATCAAGCTGCATCATGGAGAGCCTTCCTTCGGCATGGTGTCTCTGAAAGGAGATGGACAAGTTCTGGATCTCGGCTGTCCGGGCCACTGGTTGGAACGCAGCGTCGGCTGCCGTGTGACGTCACCGTGGAGCAGGGGAATACAACGCATTTCCGAGCATGCGTGAAGCTTACACAGAGCATGCATGCTCCGTTTTCAAGTATCTTGACAACCGGTGGCCCGCACAGCAGAGATCTGGAACTTGTCCAGAAGGCTCTCCATGCTACAGCTTGGATGCCTGTTATTTTGAGGGGACAGAAAATTGTTATATACAAGCTGTACAATCACTACTTTACATTGTAGCAAAGTGTCATTTCTTCAGTGTTGTCACATGAAAAGATAGAATAAAATATTTACAGAAATGTGAGGGGTGTACTTACTTTTGTGAGATACGGTTTGTCGGAGAACATTAAATAATATAATATAAAAGTTTAAGGGGAAAAAAAAAACACTTTATCAAGATGATTTAAGCCACACACATCAGTTTCTAATGTAAAATTTTGAGTCTAACTAAATAATACAAATGATAATAGTTACAGAAAAACAGTTACCCATTTTTAAATTTTAACATAATTAGAGTATTTTAAAGGAAAATAGAAAACATAAAACCGTTACAAAAATAATTTAAAAAAAAAAAACTTTCCTTCCTACTGGCCCCCTACAGAAAGAACAAACCAAATAATTAAAGTTTAAGGAAAAAAAATGTTTTTCTCAAGGAATTTTAAGCCCCACACATCAGTTTCTAGAGTCTAATTTTGGACAGGGAAAATAAATAATACAAACACTCAAAGAAAATTAGTCACCCGGTTTCAATCTTAACCTAATTAGAGTATTTTAAAAGAAAATAAGCTGATATAGAAAAATTAATGTATCTCCTAAATATTTTGTAATTTTTTTCCCCCAAGATTTCTAGAGATACAAGCTAAATGAATAAACATTTTTCTAAATGACACATCTTCTAAGACTGCTATAGATCAGTGGTTTCCAAACTGTGGCCTGGGGGCCCTTTGCTTGCCTTTATCAGGCCCTTGGGGCCTCCCACTGATACAAGACACTATTCTGCCACCTGATACCAATGATGGGGTACTATTCCTCCCATTGACACCAATAATGGGGCACTATTCCTCTCACTGACACCAATGATGGGGCACTATTCCTCCCACTGACACCAATGATGGGGCACTATTCCTCTCACTGACACCAATGATGGGGCACTATTCCTCCCACTGACACCAATGATGGGGCACTATTCCTCCCACTGACACCAATAATGGGGCACTATTCCTCCCACTGACACCAATAATGGGTACTCTTCCTCCCACTGATACCAATGATGGGGCACTATTCCTTCCACTGATACCAATGATGGGGCACTATTCCTTCCACTGACACCAATGATGGGGCACTATTCCTCCCACTGATACCAATGATGGGGCACTATTCCTCCCAATGATACCAATAATGGGGCACTATTCCTCCCACTGATACCAATGATGGGGCACTATTCCTCCCACTGATACCAATGATGGGGCACTATTCCTCCCACTGATACCAATGATGGGGCACTATTCCTCCCACTGATACCAATGATGGGGCACTATTCCTCCCACTGATACCAATGATGGGGCACTATTCCTCCCACTGATACCAATGATGGGGCACTATTCCTTCCACTGACACCAATGATGGGGCACTATTCCTTCCAGTGATACCAACAATGGGGCTCTATTCCTCCCAATGATACCAATAATGGTGCACTATTCCTCCCACTGACACCAATGATGGGGCACTATTCCTCCCACTGACACCAATGATGGGTCACTATTCCCCCCACTGATACCAAATCTGATGTTTATTTTCATTGATGCCAGGAAAATTCCCACTCCCGCTGGCCACGGTGCCGCACACCAGAGATCTCTCACTTTTAAGTGTTCTTTACTGAACCATCCATACCATATAACTGCTTCCATGATGTCCTGCCCAAGCTTAACCTTGCCCTGATGCGTTTCACTAAAACGGCTGGATCACAAGGTGCTGTTTTGGTGAAACGTGTTAGGGCAAGGTGATTCTTGGGCAGGAACATCATGGAAGCAGCTACACTATATTGTCAAAAGTATTGGTACGCCTGCCTTTACATGCACATGAACTTTATTGAAATCTCAGTCTTAGTCTGTAGGGTTCAATATTGAGTTGCCCCCCCCCCCCCTTTGCAGTTATAACAGCTTCACCTCTTCTGGGAAGGCTGTCCACAAGGTTTAGGAGTGTGTCTATGGGAATGTTTGACCATTCTTCCAGAAGCGCATTTGTAAGGTCAGGCACTGATGTTGGATGAGGCCTGGTTCTCAGTCTCTGCTCTAATTCACCTTAAAGGTGTTCTTTCGGGTTGATGTCAGGACTCTGTGCAGGCCAGTCAAGTTCCTCCACCCCAAACTCGCTCATCCATGTCCTTATGGACCTTGCTATGTGCACTGGTCCAAATCATTTGGTGGAGGGGGGTATTATGGTTTGGGGTTGTTTTCCAGGGGTTGGGCTTGGCCCCTTAGTTCCAGGGAAGGGAACTTTTAAGGCACCAAGACATTTTGGACAATTTCATGCTCCCAACTTTGTGGAAACAGTTTGGGGATGGCCCCTTCCTGTTCCAACATGACTGCACACCAGTGCACAAAGCAAGGTCCATAAAGACATGGATGAGCAAGTTTGGGATGGAAGAACTTGACTGGTCTACACAGAGTCCTGACCTCAACCCGATAGAACACCTTTGAGATGAATTAAAGTGGAGACTGCCTTTCCAGAAGAGTTGAAGCTGTTATAGCTGCAAAGGGTAGGCCAACTCAATATTGAACCCTACAGACTAAGTTTGAGATCCCATAAAAGTTCATGAGTGTGTAAAGGCAGGTGCCCCAATACTTTTGACTATATATTGTTTATTATCGATGGTCACTACAAAAAAGAATGAACAGATCTCTGGTGTGTGGCTCGTCTGTATCCAGAGGCGTAACTAGAACCTTCAGGGCCCCAGTGCAAGAAACCATGAAGGGCCCCCCAGACCCCTGGCCGGGGCCCTTCCCTTCATGCCTGGGGCTCTTCCCACTGATTCTGGGGCCCTTTACTCTCGTTGCGGGGCCCTTTATTACAGCTCCCGCAGCAGGACTCTTTCACAAGTTCTGCAGTGGGCTCACTTCCTGCCATCTTGGGGCCTCCCCACGGTGGTGGAATGCCAGAGCCCGGTCGCAAGTGTGACCTTTGCGATCCTGGAAGTTCACCCACTGGTGTCAGTAGTTTTTATTTTTTGGTATTTTAATTGTATTATTTTTTATAATTTTATTTTATTTTTTAACAAGGTCACTGACTATGACTCTGTCCATTCAGAAAAAGAAGGAGCTGGTAAATTACATATTTACCGACCCCTTCCTGGTTCTCTATTGTGACACATCCCCTGCAGCAGCCATCAGGAGAGGGGAGGGAGGTAGCCAGCAGCATAGTGGGGGGGGGGGGGGACCAGGGGAGCACACAGGGGCCCAGAGACAGCAGAACACAAGTGAACTGGACAGGAGGGGCGGTGGGGGCAGCATACAGTTGAACCAATCTCCTCCATTTTCCTCCTGCCCCCACCGCCCCTCCTATCCAGGTGTACAGGAGAGCTGCACAGGTCCACTGGAGCATGGGGCCCGGTTGCAATTGCAACCCCTGCAACCCATGTAGTTACGCCCCTGTCTGTATCTTTGAATGGCAAGCAAAGTCTGTTTTTTTTGAGCCAGCACCCTAGACACCCATGGAGATTGCATGAGGCATAAGTCTAGAGTGATGCTGTATGTGTGGATGTCATGTCCTGACTTGATTCCTCTTTTAAACTGTTGAGCTGGTTTATTGATGGGAGTAATCAATTATGAGTTAGCTACAATTTTCTGGAGAAGCTACAGCTTTATAGACATATTTAAACATTACAATTGCGCTGGCTTCACCAGTGTGTTTGTGGACTAATTTTAAAATACTGCAAAGAATTAATAAATACAAAATATAAGCTGTACGCTTATTAAACCATTCCTGATTGATCACTTGTCTCCACTACCACACCAATGTGCACCTGCTCTTGTGACAGTCGAGTTGTACTTTGTGTTTTTTTTACGACTACACATCAAAGGCAGCTGCTTCGAGTTGCCGCGTTTGTCTTGGTAAAATGGAATTTACCATTGGGATTTCTAGGTAGCATAGCAAGTGTGAATAGCAACCATCATATATCAAACAATTCTGCTTCTTTCTCTTTCCAAAATGAAAAACTGCGATCGATATAACGACATATATCATCGTTAGTAAATTCTCCCAGTTCTGAAATTAGCTGTATAGAGTCCTTTCTAGTTTTCGGGAGGGGCATCAGTTCATCGCTGGGCACTATATTGTCCGTCACTTTGGTGTCTATGGTGACCTGGTGCTCATCATTGGAAATGAACTGGGATACCGTATCCTCGACCTGGTCGGCAGCACCAGCTACATCTCCCCGTATGCTGTCTCCGAAGAACTGTTGCTTGACATCCTCAAAGCCGTCTGTCCAATCTCTTTTTCCAGACTCAATCTCCTCCATGATAACCTTGTGGAAGTCACGGATGATCTCCCAATTGTAGCTGCCAAGCCGGTCAAACATTTCGTAGCACAGAATGTGTCGGAATTTTCTCTCTTCCCGTGACATGGTCATTTCCAGTAATTGAAAGTAACCCAGCATGAAAAGGTCCAACGTCAGGCTGGAATACTCCACGGGGGCACCATTCACGTGTGGCAGGAAGTGCTCTGGCCAGTAAAGCATGTTTGCTCTACTCAACCGACGGATTTGCCTAGTAGGCACCTGACAGATGATACTTCTCCAATGGCTAAGCAACTTGCCTACAACTTGCCTTTGCTTCATGAAGTATAAAAGCCGGTCGTCATCACTTGGCCCCTTGGCCATCTTGACACCAGCCTCATTGCCGTCATTCTTCCTTCTTTCAAATTCTAGATCTTCTTCACTGACTGAAGCACCAACTGGCTTCTTTTTAGGACTTTTAACAGACTCTGTGAATGTCCACTTCTTCCAGTGCTCAAGGAAAAGATACACAATCCTTTCTTTTCTCATGTCAATATAGTCCTGAACACAGCTAAGTTCCGTCTGCACAGGGAGACTTCTTGTCATGTGATCTGCACTAAATAATGGTTCTCCCAATGCATCAATGATAGTGCTCTGGTTACTATTGTCTATTTCTCTTGCAAACCCATCTTCATCATGGTAGGTGAGTGGAGTATGCGAAAGCATTATAGGTTGCTCTTCGTGTGGTCTAGATAGGCCATCGTTTAATATATTGAAGTGGTCATTGCTTGATATGTAGTCTTCCTCCAAGATGGGTTCTCTTCCGTAGCTATAAGCTGTCGTTCCAACTGGTAATGATCTCTTCCTTTTATAAATCCTGCTTGATGTTTCATAAGTACTCTGAGGCTGTGTATACAGTTCATAATTGGCTTTTAGGTTTTTGACCGAAACGCCAAACTGCTTGATCTCCTTCTCAACTTCCTCTCGAGTGGAACTGAAGGACTGAGATCTACCAATGTTTGCGTTAACTTCTTTGGTTCCATTAATTGACTTCTCAGAAGTATCTCTGGTCACCAAGTCTGCCAGGTCAACCTCCTTCCCGCCAAGTGTTGCCAGGAGGATAGCCATGCTTTTCAAAAGCGTGGAAATTTTGGAACACCAAGCGGGCAGGTCATCCGCCCTCCCTTGCATCTGCTTTGGGTTAACCGTAAAGTGTTCTTGTGATAGAGCAGCAGAAACGGGAAGGAGCTGTTGAAGCTCGTGCTCCAGCTGCTCCAGTTCAGTTTCAACTTTCTGGACTTTATGCATCACTTGTAGGTTCTCAATCTGCTTCTCAATGCGATTGATATCGTCTTCGGTCATCAGTTCCCCGAAGGGTCCCAAAATTGCATTGTGAGCGTGAGAATATCTCCAGCCTTCTGGGTGGTAGTAACTACCAGCCTCACACTAATAAAAAAAATAAAAAGGAGAGGGAAAACATCCCTCAGGATACAGAGCCACAACTGTCCTTTCTCTGCACTCTTTTCAAGGTTTACATGTTTTTAGTGGTGTAATGGCTTTAACGGGGCAACGCTTGGTGTTCCCTCTGCGCTAACCAACCCAGCAAATAACCACAAAGAACGTTACATTACTGGCTGAATATGCAGTCCACAAACCCATTATTCAAGCATGCGATTGATTAGTTTACGTTATAAAGTAACATATTATCAGTTAGCATTATGATGACTAATGATAAAGATGTCACGGTAGAGGATAGATCACTCATTACACCACTAAATGACCATGTACAACATTTAAACCTGCAGTATAGAGCATACATGTGTAGCAGCTACAAGTTTGTATATGTTTAGGAATCAATATCAATAGGACTTTACTATGATGCAATAGTGGTGCCAATTGCTGCATCCCCCGACCTCCTTCCATCTCTTTATACAAGATACTGCAGTTTAAATGTACCACAAAGGAGAGAAACACAAACTGCACACCAACACCATGCAAAAAAGAATATTAAAGGAAATTTGCAGTAAAAAATATATATATATATATTGCCCCCCTGCCCCCTGGCCCAGTCCTCTCCTGATTTCAACTGGTCTTGAGTTCGGATTAATTTTAACAATTGTTACTTTTTTATGTTTTGTCATTTATGCTGTGTTTGGTGGAGGTGAGGTTTCAATTTTTCCATACATGTGTTTTATTATCAGGGAATTTTTCAATCAATAAGTCCCCGTTCACACTGGGGCAACCTGTGAGGCGACCTGGTCGCCTCACAGGTCGCCGTAGGTCGCCTTCCATAGGGAAGCTGCGGACCCGTTCTAATAGGAGCGACACAAGTCGCTCCGACTTAGAAAAAGGGTCCGGAGCTTCTTTGGGGCGACCCGGAGCGACCGTCATAGACTTCAATGTTATGAAGTCCGTGCCGGCCGCTCCGAGGTCGCGGCGCGCTGCTCGCACCGCGACCTCGGAGGTCGCCTGGGGAAGTCGGATCGCCCCAGTGTGAACGGGGCCTAAAGCTTTTTACTATTTACATTACATGGATCTTGTTTATATTCTTTTGCATGCTTCTTTCATGTGCTTGTTTTTGCTTCATATACTAATTGGTATTTTTGATCCACATTTATATTTTGATGAGATAATTTTCTAGGGTTGTTTTTGTTTAAATACCACTTGCACTTTCTGTATCTAGTGGTTTAATTCTACTAGATTGTATATATATATATATATATATATATATACACACAGTATATATATATATATATATATATATATATATATATACACAAACCCAATTCCAAAAAAGTTGGGACACTGTACAAATTGTGAGTAAAAAAGGAATGGACTAATTTCCAAATCTCATAAACTTATTTTTTATTCACAATATAATATAGATAACATATCAAATGTTGAAAGTGAGACATTTTGAAATGTTATGCCAAATATTGGCTCATTTTGGATTTCATGAGAGCTACACATTCCTAAAAAGTTGGGACAGATAGCAGTAAAAGGCCTGAAAAGTTATATGCACATATAAGGAACAGCTGGAGGACCAATTTGCAACTTATTAGGTCAATTGGCAACATGATTGGGTATAAAAAGAGCCTCTCAGAGTGGCAGTGTCTCTCAGAAGTCAAGATGTGCAGAGGATCACCAATTCCCCCAATACTGCGGCGAAAAATAGTGGAGCAATATCAGAAAGGAGTTTCTCAGAGAAAAATTGCAAAGAGTTTGAAGTTCTCATCATCTACAGTGCATAATATCATCCAAAGATTCAGAGAATCTGGAACAATCTCTGTGCTTAAGGGTGAAGGCCGGAAAACCATACTGGATGGCGGTGATCTTCGGGCCCTTAGACGGTACTGCATCACATACAGGAATACTACTGTAATGGAAATCACAACATGGGCTCAGGAATACTTCCAGAAAACATTGTCGGTGAACACAATCCACCGTGCCATTCGCCGCTGCCGGCTAAAACTCTATAGGCCAAAAAAGAAGCCAAATGTAAACATGATCCAGAAGAGCAGGCGTTTTCTCTGGGCCAAGGCTCATTTAAAATGGTCTGTGGCAAAGTGGAAAACTGTTCTGTGGTCAGACTTTGAAGTTCTTTTTGGAAAACTGGGACACCATGTCATCCGGACTAAAGAGGACAAGCACGACCCAAGTTGTTATCAGCGCTCAGTTCAGAAGCCTCCATCTCTGATGGTATGGGGTTGCATGAGTGCGTGTGGCATGGGCAGCTTACACATCTGGAAAGGCCCCATCAATGCTGAAAGATATATCCAAGTTCTAGAACAACATATGCTCCCATCCAGACGTCGTCTCTTTCAGGGAAGACCTTGCATTTTCATCAACATGACAATGCCAGACCACATACTGCATCAATTACAACATCATGGCTGCGTAGAAGAAGGATCCGGGTGCTGAAATGGCCAGCCTGCAGTCCAGATCTTTCACCCATAGAAAACATTTGGCGCATCATAAAGAGGAAGATGTGACAAAGAAGACCTAAGACAGTTGAGCAACTAGAAGCCTGTATTAGACAAGAATGGGACAACATTCCTATTCCTAAACTTCAGCAACTTCTCCTCAGTCCCCAGACGTTTGCAGACTGTTATAAAAAGAAGAGGGGACGCCACACAGTGGTAAACATGGCCTTGTCCCAACTTTTTTGAGATGTGTTGATGCCATAAAATTTAAAATCAATTTATTTTTCCCCTAAAATTAGTAATTTTCTCAGTTTAAACATTTGATATGTCATCTATGTTGTATTCTAAATAAAATATTGAAATTTGAAACTTTCACATCATTGCTTTCTGTTTTTATTCACAATTTGTACAGTGTCCCAACTTTTTTGGAATCGGGTTTGTATATATATATATAGATATATATATCTATATATATCTATAGCTATATATCTATATATATGCTCTTCCCAGGTAGCAGACAGGGGAAGAAGAGAAGACTGATGTAACAATCATCCATTGTGCTCTGTGTGTGTGGACTGTAGATGTCCTTCACTATGAGAACAAACAGAAGCTGTAAAGTGATTATGGAAATGTGGCGCGGTCTCCAACTCCTACACCATTATAGACACCGATTCCTAGAAATGAAAATGAGCTTCATAATTACCAGTAACCGCAATGGGGTGAAGCTGGGGACAAAGGGTGACACTCTGGAAGAGCACATGGGTAGGGCAGAGTGGGGTCACGTACATGGCTTGTGGTGTGTTTGAGGATGTGTGGGGAGGGCCTGAATTATATAACTCAATATTTTCCTCAATAGCCACAAAGGCTATAAATCCTCTTTATGTGCAACACACACCTTTACAAACCCAGCTATTACCATAGTCAGGACTAAGTGATGTCATTACTGGGTGTCTCTGCTTCTCTGCGCAATACAGGATCATGGCTGGCGGAGAGGGTCTGGCAGGCTCCTCTCTCCTTTAGCAAACCAATCCCATTGTAAAATCTTGTTTCTCGAGTTTCCCTTTTCTGGTCACTTCTGGACATTTATGGCAAAGCTCAGTACAAGAGAGGATGGCGAGAGGAATCTGCATACTCACTGCAGTTCAAGGAACATGAACCATTTCTCTTTTTGGTTGGTCTGTACAGTAGAAAATATAGTGCTGTATTAGTGGTCCCCAAAATGTGGCCCCAGGGGACAGATGTAGCCCTTTGCTTGCCTCTATCCAAGCCCTTGGGGCACTATTTTATCTGCAACTGACACCAATGATGGGGCACTATTCCTCCCACTGATACAAATGATGGGGCACTATTCCTCCTACTGATACAAATGATGGGGCACTATTCCTCCCACTGACACCAATGATGGGACACCAATGATGGGGTACTATTCCTCCTACTGACACCAATGTTGGGGCACTATTCCTCCCACTAATACCAATGATGGGGCACTATTCCTCCCACAGACACCAATGATGGGGCACCATTTCTCCCATTAACAGCAGTCATGGGGCACTATTCCTCCCACGCTGATACCAATGATGGGGCACTATTCCTCCCACTAACACCAGTTATGGGGCACTATTCCTCCCACACTGATACCAATGATGGGACACTATTCCTCCCACTAAAACCAATGATGGGGCACTTTTCCTCCCACTGATACCAATGATGGGACACTATTCCTCCCACTGACACCAATGATGGGGCACCATTCCTCCGTCTAACACCAGTTATGGGGCACATTTCCTCCCACACTGATACCAATGATAGGGCACTATTCCTCCCACTATACCCAATGATGGGGCACTATTTCTCCCACTAAAACCAATGATGGGGCACTATTCCTCCCATGCTGACACCAATGATGGGCACTATTCCTCCCACTGATACCAATGATGGGGCACTTTTCCTCCCACTAACACCAATGATGGGGCATGGTTTACTTACAGTGGCCACAGTCAGGCAACCCTAAATTCTGAAGGATAGGTAACTGGCTCTTTGTTTAGAAAGTTTGGAGACATCTGATCTATATACACAATGGAATCCAATGCATCTCCAAAGCACCTTCTAGAATTAGCATTTAATAAATGTCCTAGTCCAGGGTTGTCAATTGTTTATTGCCTACCACATCAACAGTATGGTTTCCCTCAAAGGGCTGGTTGCAGCTGGGGTGCCTTATGTACAGAGTGCAGGATTTAGGGGTGAGCTATATACAGAATGCAGGGTTCAGGGTGCGCTATATATAGAGTGCAGTTCCAGGAGTGCCCTATGCACAGAGTGTGGAGTTCGGGGTGTGCTGTGTACAGAATGCAGGGTTCAGGGTGCGCTATGTATTGAGTGCAGTTCCAGGAGTGCCCTATGCTCAGAATGCAGGGTTCAGGCTGCGCTATATATAGAGTCCAGTTCCAGAGGGGCCTATGCACAGAGTGCGGAGTTCGGGGTGTGCTGTGTACAGAATGCAGGGTTCAGGGTGCGCTTTATATAGAGTGCAGTTCCAGGAGTGCCTTATGCTCAGAATGCAGGGTTCAGGCTGCGCTATATATAGAGTCCAGTTCCAGAGGGGCCTATGCACAGAGTGCGGAGTTCGGGGTGTGCTGTGTACAGAATGCAGGGTTCAGGGTGCGCTTTATATAGAGTGCAGTTCCAGGAGTGCCCTATGCTCAGAATGCAGGGTTCAGGCTGCGCTATATATAGAGTCCAGTTCCAGGAGTGCCCTATGCACAGAGTGCGGAGTTTGGGGTGTGCTGTGTACAGAATGCAGGGTTCAGGGTGCGCTTTATATAGAGTGCAGTTCCAGGAGTGCCCTATGCTCAGAATGCAGGGTTCAGGCTGCGCTATATATAGAGTCCAGTTCCAGGAGTGCCCTATGCACAGAGTGCAGAGTTTGGGGTGTGCAATACAGAGTGAAGGGTTCAGGGTTGCACTACGTACAGTGTGCAGGGTTCAGGTGTGCGTCATGTACAGAGTGCTGAGTTCACGAGTACACTATTTACAGAAAACTGGGCTCAGGGTGCACTATGCACAATGTACAACCACAACTCCTGGCTGCAAAACTGGGTGCAAGGGCCACATGACATGGCCTGGCCTGGTGGGCCAGATTCGGGCCTTGTGTTTGACATATTCATTCAGGTGTACCTAGGTCAGCATGATGTCCAAGGACCTTCCTGCTGGTGGTGTCAGTGCTTTGAGACGCTGAGGTCTTATGGATGATCACACCAGCGCTATAGTCATAAAATATGAACATATTTGGACAATAAAATGTTTGCTACTGGTGTCAGAGAGGTGTGAAGGAAGAAGAAGGGCTGTAAACACATAGAGTCATCTCACTGCATGCAAACGTCCCGGATTTGCTTATGTCCTACTTAGTTATTTGCATTGACCTCTCTAGGTCATCATGGCACACACTGTTCTTCAACAAGACAAAAGATGGAGATACTTCATATTACTAATGCTAAAATTCAGACAAAAATTCTATAGGTACATTCGATGGCATTGTGAAGGTCGTTCAAAAGTATTTAAACAAAGTTTGTTTTAGGTGTGAATGGACCTTCTCAAACAAAAACCACATTCACTGTTATTGAATGTTTGGTGGTCCACAGAGATCTGAATAGATGGGCTATCAGCCCCTGGCATAGCTCAAAGTGTCCACTGGAAGGAGGCAGGCAGGAGAGCCCCTTATAGAGTAGTTAGTTGGGAAAAAAGTATTTGACCCCCTGCTGATTTTGTACGTTTGCCCACTGACAAAGAAATAATCAGTCTATAATTTTATTGGTCGGTTTATTTTACCAGTGAGATAAAATAACAACAAAAATATCCATAAAAACACATTTCAAAAAAATTATAAATGGATTTGCATTTTAATGAGTGAAATAAGTATTTGATCCCCCTATCAATCAGCGAGATTTCTGGGTCCCAGGTGTCTTTTATACAGGTAACAAGCTGAGATTAGGAGGACTCTCTTATAGGGAGTGCCCCTAATCTCAGCTTGTTACCTGTATAAAAGAAGCAATCAATCAATCAGATTCCAATCTCCCCATCATGGCCAAGAAAAACGCACTTCAAAAAAATAAAATGGATTTTAATTTTAATGAGTGAAATAACTATTTGACCCCTTCGCAAAACATGACTTAGTAGTTGGTGGAGAAACCCTTGTTGGCAATCACAGAGGTCAGACGTTTCTTGTAGTTGGCCACCAGGTTTGCAGACATCTCAGGAGGGATTTTGTCCCACTCCTCCCCTGCAGATCCTCTCCAAGTCATTAAGGTTTGAGGATGACGTTTGGAAATTCAAACCTTCAGCTTCCTCCACATATTTTCTATGGGATTAGGATCTGCAGACTGGCTAGGCAACTCCAGGACATTAATGTGCTTCTTCTTGAGACACTCCATTGTTGCCTTGGCCGTGTGCTTTGAGTCATTGTCATGCTGGAATACCCATCCATGACCCATTTTCAATGCCCTGGCTGAGGGAAGGAGGTTCTCACCCAAGATTTGACGGTACATGGCCCCGTCCATTGTCCCTTTGATGTGGTGAGGTTGTCCTGTCCTCTTAGCAGAAAAACACCCCCAAAGCATAATGTTTCCACCTCCATGAGTGACGGTGGGGATGGTGTTCTTGGGGTCATAGGCAGCATTCCTCCTCCTCCAAACACGGCGAGTTGAGTTGATGCCACAGAGTTTGATTTGGTTTCATCTGACCACAACACTTTCACCCAGTTCTCCTCTGAATCATTCAGATGTTCATTAGCAAACTTCAGACAGTCCTGTACATGTGCTTTCTTGAGCAGGGGGACCTTACGGGTGCTGCAGGATTTTAGTCCTTGACGGTGTAGTGTGTTACCAATTGTTTTCTATGGTCCCAGCTGCCTTGAGATCATTGACAAGGTTCTCCCGTGTAGTTCTGGGCTGATTCCTCACCGTTCTCATCATCATTGAAACTCCACGAGGTGAGATCTTCCATGGAGCCCCAGACCGAGGGAGACTGACAGTTATTTTGTGTTTCTTCCATTTGAGAATAATCGCACCAACTGTTGTCACCCTCTCACCAAGCTGCTTGGTGATGGTCTTGTAGCCCATTCCAGCCTTGTGTAGGTCTACAGTCTTCTCCCTGACAACCTTGGACAACTCTTTGGTCTTGGCCACGGTGGAGAGATTGGAATCTGATTGATTGATTGCTTCTGTGGACAGGTGTCTTTTATACAGGTAACAAGCTGAGATTAGGAGCACTCCCTATAAGAGAGTCCTCCTAATCTCAGCTTATTACCTGTATAGAAGACACCTGGGAGCCAGAAATCATGCTGGTTGATAGGGGATCAAATACTTAGCTTTGCCACCAAGTCATGTTTTGTGAAGGGGATCAAAAACGTATTTCACTCATTAAAATGCAAATCAATGTATTTATTTTTGTTGTTATTCTGTCTCTCACTGGTGAAATAAACCGACCATTAAAATTATAGATCGATCATTTCTTTGTCAGTGGGCAAACCTACAAAAACAGCAGGGGATCAAATACTTTTTTCCCCTCACTGTATATGTAAAAAATTCAAATAATTCCAGCTTCTATATCATTTTGTTTGGTCCTCTTTTTCAATTTTTTTATGCATCAAGTCGCCTTCTGGGTTTCAGGGGATTGCCCTGTTTCATGGGAGCCCCTCCAGAGTCAGTGAACTCTCTGAATGGTGATGTCCCCTCATGGCTTTGTACAAAAAGGGGTTGAAATCCCAGCGATAGGATATGATAGCCATACATGCTTCTATTTTATTATCCAATTGATGTGCGATCTAATCAAACCGATCGAATCCCAAATAATCCTCGAGGAATAATCTCCATTTCAATTGATTTAAACTTGATTTAGATCCGATTCGACCAAACTGAGTCGATCCGCCCGGGTTAAAAAAATGATCAATCAGCAGCACTGAGATCATGATTGTTCATGTTTGTATTTTGATTGATCAGATTATGAATTTGCATGGTGAAAAGTGGATAATTTACGATCGTATCTATCCACTATGGATCAAAATCCAATTCTCTGTGCACTGCAATCGATCAAATGGGTTGCCGACTAAAGATCCATTATGTCTTTGTTACATTGTAACTTTTAACCACTTCAATACAGGGCACTTTTACCACCTTCTTGCCCAGACTAATTTTCAGCTTTCTGCGCTCTCTCACACTTTGGATGACAATTACTCAGTCATGCTACACCGTACCCAAACAATTTTTTTTTCACAAAAAAGAGCTTTCTTTTTGGGGTATTTAATCACCACTGAGTTTTTATGTAATTTTTATTTATTTTTTACTATTTATTTTTAGTGGGACTGCAACATCGGACCTCTAACTGCCATTTTTAAAACTTTTTTTGCAATATAAGTGAAAAAAGAGCAAAACGTTTTGTTTTTCGCAATAAAAGCAAAAAAGAGCAAAAATATATATATAATTTTTTAAAAAAACACTTTGTTTTTGGTTCCTATTTTAAAATGTTGCAAATAAGTAATTTTTGTTCATAAATATAGGCCAAAATTTCCACTTCTACATAGCTTATGGTAAAAAATAACCATATTTAATCTCTTTGAGACTCTTAACCACTTGCCGACCAGCCACCGTCGATATATGGCGGCAGGTTCCTGCGAATCGGCGTACCTGTATACGGAGGTTCGTGGGAGCGATCCTAGGGGCCCACTCGCCAGCCAGGGAAGTCAATCCACAGGGCTGGTGTCTGCAATTGCCGCCAGGCACCCGCGATCAATCCCTGTGGAGAGAGAAAGGTGGTCTGCGGTTGTAAACACAGCAGACCGTTGTTCTCTCAGTAATCAACACAGAGCTCCTGTGATCCTCCTATTTAGGATCACAGGTCTCGGTGTTGATGTCACAAGCCCATCCCCCCACAGTTAGAAAACACCTGCTAGGCTCACACTTAACCCTTTGATTGTCCCTGGGTTAACCCCTTCCTTGCCAATGTCACTATTACAGTAACAGTGCATATGTTTAGCACCGATTACTGTAGTAATGTCACTGGTCCCCCCAAAGTGTCATAAATGTCAGTTAGGGGTCCGATCTGTCCGCCGCAATGTCGCAGTCCCGCTAAAAATCGCAGATCGCCGCCATTACTAGTAAAAAAAAAAAAATAAATAAATTAAAAAAAAGACAAAAATCTTTTCCCTAGTTTGTAGACGCGATAACTTTTGAGCAAACCAATCAAAATATACTTATTGGGATTTTTTTTACCAAAAATATGTAGCAGAATATAAATTGGCCTAAAATTATAAAAAAAAAAATAGATTTTTAATTTTTTTTTTTATTGGGAATGTTATATAGCAGAAAGTGAAAAATAGTTTTTTTTTTTTTAGAATTGTCGTCATTATTTTTTTGTTTATAGAGCAAAAAAAAAAAAAAAAATCGCACAGGTGATCAAATTCCACCAAAAGAAAGCTCTATTTTTGGGGAAAAAAAGGACATCAATTTTATTTGGGTTCAATGTTGCACGACCGCAGAGTTGTCATGTAACACGACACAGTGCCGAAATCGCAAAAAATGGCCTGGTCATTAAGGGGGGAAAATTTTTAGGTTCCGAAGTGGTTAGGTGACCAAGTCCCATGGCCGAAACGCGTTCGCCACCTTGCCCTTTTTACTCACTGAGGTGTGACAAAGAATTGGAAGATTTACAGAGTTGCCGGCTGTACTTTTGCTTGACAGAAGTGGTTAAGTACTCTGTTGGGCTGCAGACTGGTACTCTTTCATTATTGGGCCAATCAGGGCACAGTACTGTAAGGGGTTACCCATTACCTCACTGTTCCCACGATCTCCTCACATTGCATCAGTGTGTGAGGAGGAGAACCAGGTAATTGCGAGTTACCGCGGTTTCTTTACATTTGAGACCAGCTGTGATTGGACACACCTGGTCACGTGGTAAAGCGACAATTTCATGGTCACTTTACCCTGATTGGGGAGGAACTGTTTCCGGGGGACACGCCTCCTCCCTAATCACCATGCCCCCCACACGAACGGCGTGACCGGGAGAATGTCATATGAAGTCCACCCGGAGGGAACGAGAGGTCATCTTGCCATAGCCCAGGCAGGAAGCGGTTATATACCTATCGAGAGGGATTGATTGGAAAATAAATTGATTATTTATCAAAGCGTGGATCGATCACTTATCAAAGCATGTATGGTCACCATTAGATAGATCTCTTCTGATTTTGCTCTGCTTTTTTGTGGGTATAGTTGCATTAGTTTGCCTCCAGAACACCTAAAATGTCCAGCAATATTTTACAAATGCATCAACCTTGTGCTGTTGTGGAGGCCTGCCCCCTTCTTAAAAGCCCCGCCCCTTCCCTACAGTACCGGGATAGCTGCAGAAAGTGGTACATACTCCCGAAAACCCATTAGAGTCTATGCATGACTATACCGGGGCAGAGTGCGATGTGGATGGCTATTTTGAACGGTGTAGGGTACTGTAGATATGCTGCTGCTCTATCAGTATAATAAATAGAAGGGAAGTAATAGTCTGAAGGTAAACAGCAGATGGTAAAAGAAACATATTACAAGGCATGCCACCACAAACTTCCAAGTCAACTCAAAACCAAACCATAGCAACTCAATCTGCACAAAAAAAAAAACAGACATGCAGCGTATGAGACGACCCCTACCGTGCGCTTCTTCTCCTCCTCTTCCTGGATCTTCAGCTGCAGCTTCCTCACCATCACCTGGCGCTTCCACTCTGGAATGGGCCTCCCCTGCTCATCATGGGTGGGGATGAGAGACTCAATATCCAGCTGGCTGCTCTGCGTTGGAGCGGGCGGGGCGGAGTTCCCGTTTACTATGGGCTCCGATGGCTTTCTTGTCGCCTTATTGGGAAGGATGGTGGAGTTTTCGGGGGGAGTGACTGGGGAGGTCGGAGGAGGGGTCGATGGAGACTGAACCTCTGACTGTAAAAAAGAACAATAATAATAATTATAGGTCTAATAAGAATATATATATACTACTACCAATAATAATAATTATAGATCTAATAATAATATATTAATACTACTGCCAATAATAATAATCATAATAATAATAAGAAGAAGAATATATTATTACTACTACTACTAATAATAATACATAAGTAAAATGACTACAGATACTGATAATAGTAATAAAATTAATAATATTTTATTCATAATTCATTATTCATAATATTAATATTGTAATAATATTTACAAAATAATATTACTAATAATAATAATTTTAATACTGCTGCTACTACTATTACTACTAATAATAATATCATTATTATTATAAAAAAAAATAATAATAATTATAGTATCCCTATTATTATTAGTAGCAGTATCAATATTGTTATATATTCTTTTTAGTAGTAGTAAGGTGGTAGTAGTATGTTGTATTGGTAATGTTGTGTATGCTGAATGTTGTATTATTAAAATTATTAATATTAGTAGTAAAATTAGTATTTGTAATATTATTTAGTAATATTATTACTAATACTACAAATACTATTAATAATACAATTATTAATAAAAAAAAAATAATAATTATAGTATCCCTATTATTATTAGTAGCAGTATTAATATTGTTATATATTCTTTTTAGTAGTAGTAAGGTGGTAGTAGTATGTTGTATTGGTAATGTTATGTATAAGCTGAATGTTGTATTATTAAAATTATTAATATTAGTAGTAAAATAAGTATTCGTAATATTATTACTAATACTACAAATACTATTAATAATACAATTATTAATAAAAAAAATTATAGTATCCCTATTATTATTAGTTGCAGTATTAATATTGTTATATATTCTTTTTAGTAGTAGTAAGGCAGTAGTAGTATGTTGTATTGGTAATGTTATGTATAAGCTGAATGTTGTATTATTAAAATTATTAATATTAGTAGTAAAATTTGTATTAGTAATATTATTTAGTAATATTATTACTAATACTACAAATACTATTAATAATACAATTATTAATAAAAAATAATAATAATTATAGTATCCCTATTATTATTAGTAGCAGTATTAATATTGTTATATATTCTTTTTAGTAGTAGTAAGGTGGTAGTAGTATGTTGTATTGGTAATGTTGTGTATGCTGAATGTTGTATTATTAAAATTATTATTATTAGTAGTAAAACTAGTATTAGTAATATTATTTAGTAATATGATTACTAATACTACAAATACTATTAATAATACGATAATAATACTACCTTACTACTACTATTATTACTACTAAAAAATAATAATCTTAATACTACAACTACTGCTACTACAAATACTAGTAATATTAAAAATACAATTTTAATTAGTAAAGTGCATCTGGAAAGTATTCACAGTGCTTCACTTTTTCCACATTTTGTCATGTTTCAGCCTTATTCCAAAATGGATTAAATAATTTTCCTCAGAGTTCTACAAACAATCCCTCTTGACAATGACAATATGAAAGAAGTTTGTTAGAAATCTTTGCAAATTAAAAAAAAATAAAATAAAAAAACAATCCCATGTACTGTACATAAGTATTCACAGCCTTTGCAATGACACTCAAAATTGAGCTCAGGTGCATCCTGTGTTCCACTGATCATCCTTGAGATGTTTCTACAACTTGATTGGAGTCCACCTGTAGTAAATTCAGTTGATTGGACATGATATGGAAAGGCACATACCTGTCTATATAAGGTCCCACAGTTAACAGTGCATGTCAGAGCACAAACCAAGCCATGAAGTCCATTGAACTGTTTGTAGACCTCCGAGACAGGATTGTATGGAGGCACAGATCTGGGGAAGGGTACAGAAAAATGTCCCAAAGAGCACAGTGACCTCCATCATCCATTATTGGAAGACGTTTGGAACCACCAGGACTCTCGGGGGTGGGATCGGGGGTGAAGGGCCTTAGTCAGGGAGGTGACCAAGAACCCGATGGTCACTCTGACAGAGCTCTAGCGTTTCTCTATGGAGAGAGGAGAACCTTCCAGAAGAACAACCATCTCTGCACCACTCCACCAATCAGGCCTGTATGGTAGAGTGGCCAGATGGAAGTCAATCCTCAGTAAAAGGCACATGACAGCCCGTCTTGAGTTTACCAAAAGGCACCTGAAGGACTTTTAGACCATGAGAAAAACAATTTTCTGGTCTGATGAAACAAAGATTGAACTCTTTGGCCTGAATGGCAAGCGTCATGTCTGGAGAAAACCAGGCACCGCTCATCACCTGGCCAATACCATCCCTACAGTGAAGCATGGTGGTGGCAGCATCATGCTGTGGGGATGTTTTTCAGTGGCAGGAACTGGGAGACTAGTCAGGATGGAGGGAAAGATGAATGCAGCAATGTACAGAGACATCCTTGATAAAAACCTCCTCCAGAGCGCTCTGGACCTCAGACTGGGGTGAAGGGTCATCTTCCAACAGGACAACGACCCTAAGCACACAGCCAGGATAACAAAGGGGACAACTCTGTGAATGTCCTTGAGTGGCCCAGCCAGAGCCCAGACTTGAACCCAATTGAACATCTCTGGAGAGATGTGAAAATGGCTGTGCACCGACCCTCCCCCACCCAACCTGATGGAGCTTGAGAGGTCCTGCAAAGAAGAATGGGAGAAACTGCCCAAAAATAGGAGTGCCAAGCTTGTAGCATCATACTCAAAAATACTGGAGGCTGTAATTGGTGCCAAAGGAGCTTCACCAAAGTATTGAGCAAAGGGTGTGAATACTTATGTACATGGGATTTTTTTTTTGTTTTTTATTTTTAATAAATTTGCGAAGATTTCAAACAAACTTCTTTCACGTTGTCATTATAGGGAATTGTTTGTAGAATTTTGAAAAAAAAAAAGAATTTTGAGGAAAATAATGAATTTAATCAATTTTGGAATAAGGCTGTAACATAACAAAATGTGGAAAAAGTGAAGCGCTGTGAATACTTTCCAGATGCACTGTACTAGTTTATTATTATTAATAATAATAATAACAACAACAACATCATCAATTATAAAAGCAACAATATTATAACTACTACTAGAAATATCCAGAATCTATACAGTCTAATGCTGTGAAAAAGAATGAATACTGCTAGGTTTCATCATATTTATTTTCTAATCTCCATTACATTTAAAGAATAGAATGGTGCCACGCTGCCAGCTGGGTGAATGGACAATGAGGGAGCAGCAGCATACTGACAAGGTCATCTCTCTGCTCTCCTTTTCTATCAGTATGCTCCCTGATTGGCCCAGACTACAGACCCCTCCCTCGCAGCATACTGACAAGGTCATCTCTCTGCTCTCCTTTTCTATCAGTGTGCTCCCTGATTGGCCCAGACAACAGACCCCTCCCTCGCAGCATACTGACAAGGTCATCTCTCTGCTCTCCTTTTCTATCAGTATGCTCCCTGATTGGCCCAGACTACAGACCCCTCCCTCGCAGCATACTGACAAGGTCATCTCTCTGCTCTCCTTTTCTATCAGTATGCTCCCTGATTGGCCCAGACTACAGACCCCTCCCTCGCAGCATACTGACAAGGTCCTCTCTCTGCTCTCCTTTTGTATCAGTATGCTCCCTGATTGGCCCAGACTACAGACCCCTCCCTCGCAGCATACTGACAGGGTCATCTCTCTGCTCTCCTTTTCTTTCAGTATGCTCCCTGATTGGCCCAGACTACAGACTCCTCCCTCGCAGCATACTGACAAGGTCATCTCTCTGCTCTCCTTTTCTATCAGCATGCTCCCTGATTGGCCCAGACTACAGACCCCTCCCACCTCTTAAGCTGGTCATACATTATGTGAATTTTGTCTGGCCCCTGAAGAACTGGACGAAATTCGCTACGTGGGTGGCCCCTTCACCACCCTACCACTAGACATTCTTTGATTGAAAAGTACTCTTACTTTGGGTTCCCTATCAGAGCCCCCCCTATATCAGAGTCCCCCCTTACTTCATAAGCAGAAACCATGGGCAGCTCCTGCTGACCTTAATCAGTGCACATTGAGGCTAAGCCAATGACCTTAGCTGGGGGCTGGATAAAGTCTTGTAAGGGGGCTGAATGTGGCCCGCAGGCTGTAGTTTGGAGACCCCCCAGCCTATAAAATGATATACCATCAAGAGAACGCAATCACCGTACATTTGTTCCTTGCTGCCCGCTGCCCGAGAAGATGGTAGTGAGGCCTTTGCTGTGGGGAGTGGGCTTTAGGCTTTTCCCAGCTTTAATTTCTGCCAGCAGCTCTGAGTTGTCACCGGTTGGGGACATCATGTTGAATGACTTTGTACCTATAGGAAGGAAAATCAGTGTTAGATTTCACAGAAATCGTGTCCTCCGTAAATCTCCAATTTTATTAATTAATTTTTTTTCCATGAGTGCATTCCACAATCAAACAACAGAGACAGAACCTGACAGAGTGTCCATCCCCCCATGTATGGTTGGCCTTACGTTTAGTGCTACAATTCTACAAATTATTCCATGCAACCTCTTTGCAGCCACTTCCTGTCTCCATGCTCCCCAGCAATGGCTGCATGGCGATTCTGAGGACGGGTTTCCTGATAGTGACAACAGTGGACCGTGTGTTGAAATGATCTCCATGGGAAGCCCATGTGACAGCTTGTAGAAGACTTTAGAGTTCGGGTTTACATCCCCTTTAAAGCCGCACACGCACAGGAGGATTCCAGGACATGTTTTATAACCCATCTGATATCAATTAGCTTCCAACAACTTTCTTCACTCATAAATGTTCATTTGCATGTCAAATAAATTGGATTATAAATTCACTTACAGTGTAATCAGATTTGCATTTATAGAGTGCCCGTCTCTGTACGCTGTGTAGCACAATTGGAACTGAGGCATGTGTACAGGGGTCCCGACCCCATGCTCCAGGGGTCCCGACCCCATGCTCCAGGGGTGCCGACCCCATGCTCCATTGGACCCGACCCCATGCTCTATGGGGGCTGACCTCATGCTCCTGGGGTGCCGACCCCATGCTCTGGGGGACCCGACCCCATGCTCCAGGGGACCCGACCCCATGCTCCAGGGGACCCGACCCCATGCTCCAGGGGACCCAACCCCATGCTCCAGGGGACCCGACCCCATGCTCCAGGGGACCCGACCCCATGCTCCAGGGGACCCGACCCCATGCTCCAGGGGTGCCGACCCCATGCTCCAGGGGTGCCGACCCCATGCTCCAGGAGTGCCGACCCCATGCTCTAGGGGTGCCGACCCCATGCTCCAGGGGACCCGACCCCATGCTCCAGGGGTGCCGACCCCATGCTCCAGGGGTGCCGACCCCATGCTCCAGGGGTGCCGACCCCATGCTCCAGGGGACCCCGACCCCATGCTCTATGGGGGCTGACCCCATGCTCCTGGGGTGCCGACCCCATGCTCCTGGGGTGCCGACCCCATGCTCCGGGGGAGCATGTACGCTGTGTAGCACAATTGGAACTGAGGCATGTGTACAGGGGTCCCGACCCCATGCTCCAGGGGTCCCGACCCCATGCTCCAGGGGTGCCGACCCCATGCTCCAGGGGGGGATCAAAGGGTCAAGTGTGAGCCTAGAGGTGTGCTTTCTAACTGTATGGGGAGGAGCTTGTGAAATGACCATAGAGACCTGTGTTCCTATATAGAAGGAGGCGCTCTGTGTTCCTATATAGAAGGATCACAGGCGCTCTGTGATCATTTCAGAGAGAAGAACGGTCAGGTGTGTTTACAACAGCAGACCGTCCTTCTCTCTCAGCGGGGAACGATCGCGGGTGGCCGTGGGCAATCGCGGCCGCCAGCCCCTGTGGATCGACTTCCCCGCTGTCTAGTGGGGGGCCAGCGTGCGCTCATCCCCCAGCACCACGCGTAAAACCGACGTAGGGCTACGTCGGATTGCGCAGGAGAGCCAGCCTGCCGCAATAAATGTGTGGCGGGTGGTCTTAAAAAAAAAAAAAAAAAAAAAACCTTGCCTAAAATATACTGACCTTTGACCCTGACACAAACCCTAACCCTGGCACTGACCTAGATCAAATATTGATCTAGGTATTTTTTCTTTATTTTTTTTACAAACACATTGTATCTTTCTTCTCCAGTCACAGAAAGAAAAATCGCAGGGGCGGGCTTCACAGTGACTGATCATTGTAGTAGCTAATCAGAGGCTACCACAGCGATCAGGTGACCCGGAATCGGGTGTTCCAGGTCCCAATCATTAGTACGGTGCCCGGGGCTCTTGGTGAGATGCGGGTCTCTGTGCTCGGAGCACGTCATGTGGCGCACTCCCAGCACAAAGAGAGATACGCATATATGCGACCCCACGGAAAAAAAAGCCCACTTCTGTGAGGCCGCATAAATATGTTATGTCTTTATGGACCTTGCTTTATGCACTGGTCCAAATCATTTGGTGGAGGGGGGATTATGGTGTGGGGGTTGTTTTTTTCAGGGGTTGGGTTTGGCCCCTTAGTTCCAGTGAAGGGAACGCTTAAGGTGTAAGCATACCCAGTGGCGTAGGCGTAGCATGGGTTGGCAGTGCCCGGGGCAAGGTAAGTAATTTGCGCCCAATACACAAATCTATTAGACCACTACACAGACCACTACACTGACCACTACACTGACCACTACACTGCCAACTACACAGACCTACCTTATTCCTACACAGACCTACCTGACCGCTACACTGACCTACCTGATCACTACACTGACCTACCTGATCACTACACTGACCTACCTGATCACTACACTGACCTACCTGATCACTACACTGACCTACCTGATCACTACACTGACCTAGCTGATCACTACACAGACCTAGCTGATCACTACACAGACCTACCTTATTCCTACACAGACCTACCTGACAACTACACAGACACCTACACTGACCTACCTGATCACTACACTGACCTACCTAATTTCTATACTGACACCTACACAGACCTACCTGACCTATCTTATTCCTACACTGACCTACCTAATTTCTATACTGACACCTACACTGACCTACCTGACCACTACACAAACCTACCTGACAATTACACTGACCACTACACAGACCTACCTGTTTCCTGCACTAACCTCCCTGATCACTATACTGACACCTACAGAGACCTACCTGATTCCCACACTAACCTACCTGATTACTATACTGACACTTACACTGACCTACCTCACCACTACACAGACCTACCTCACCACTACACAGACCTACCTCACCACTACACTGACCTACCTAATTACTATACTGACAATTACACAAACTGGGAATAGCCGAACATGCACTGCCTTTCCCAAGCAGCAGCGGCGCATGAGCGGTGACAGGTTGGCACCAGGCGGCGCCATTTTTAAATCTAAGGTGCCTCAGGAGCATGTCGGGCCGTCCGGGGAAATTTTTCTTTTATAACTGTTTAAGTCACACTGGTGCGGCCGCGGGATGTGCCCCCCCAAATTTTGCGCCCGGTGCGGCTGCCCCCCCCCAGCACCCCCCCCCCACGCTACGCCAATGAGCATACCAAGACATTTTGGACAATTTCATGCTCTCAACTTTGTGGGAATAGATTGGGGATGGCCCCTTCCTGTTCCAACATGACTGCGCACCAGTGCACAAAGCATGGTCCAAAGCTGACGCCTTAAAGAGGAAGTAAACCCTCCTCAGGAAGTTGTACCTATAGGTAAGCCTATATTAAGGCTTACCTATAGGTACTGTAAATATCTCCTAAACATGCACCGTTTAGGAGATATTTACCTTTAATGCAGCCAGTGACGTCACTGGCGCATGCGCTCTGAAGGAACGGCAGATCGTGCCGTTCCTTCAGAGCCCCGTGCCGTGACCGTCGGCTCCCGCGCGCGTGCGCGGGAGTGACGTCACCGCGGCTCCGGCCAATCAGATGGCCGGATGCCGCGATCCCGGAAGACGGGCGACTATACATGTCGCCCGTCATACAGGTAAGCGGACGGCACGGCGGGGGCTCGTTCTAAGGTAAGTATTTCATAATGAGCTACTATGCGATGCATACTAGCTCATTATGTGTTTCTCTTTCAGGATGTAAAGAAGAGAAAATTTTTTTTTCTCGGTTTACAACCTCTTTAAGAGTTCCCTTCACTGGAACCAAGGGGCCAACCAACCCCTGAAAAACAACCCCCACACCATAATTCCCCCTCCACCAAATGATTTGGACCTTAGTTCCAGTGAAGGGAACTCTTTGTTCCCTTCACTGGAGGCGTCAGCTTTGGACCTTGCTTTGTGCAGTGGTGCGCAGTCATGTTGGAACAGGAAGGGGCCATCCCCAAACTCCTCCCACAAAGTTGGGAGCATGAAATTGTCCAAAATGTCTTGGTATGGGGATGCCTTAGGAGTTCCCTTCACTGGAACTAAAGGGCCAAGCCCAATCCTTGAAAAACACCCGACACCATAATCCCCCCTCCACCAAATGATTTGGACCAGTGCACAAAGCAAGGTCCATAAAGACATGGATGAGCGAGTTTGGGGTGGAGGAACTTGACTGGTCTGCACAGAGTCCTGACCTCAATCCCGATAGAACACCTTTGGGATAAATTAGAGCGGAGACTGCGAGCCAGGACTTTTTATCCACATCAGATCCTGACCTCACAAATGCGCTTCTGGAAGAATGGTGAAACATTCCCATAGACACACTCCTAAACCTTGTGGACAGCCTTCCCAGAAGAGTTGAAGCTGTTATAGCTGCAAAGGGTGGGTCAACCCAATATTGAACCCTACGGACTAAGACTGGGATGCCATTAAAGTTCATGTGTGTGTAAAGGCAGGCGTCCCAAAACTTTTGACAATATAATGTATGATCACTGGCAGGTAAAAAATAAACCCAAACACTACAAACCGAATACACGATTATTTCCATAGAAGCCAACACTACTTCTATTTATCTGTTACTCTCAGCAACCAGTCCTGTATCTGAACAAACAGGATCGGTGCCATTGTGTCAGATGTGCCCACCAGGTGCGCCATCCAACCGCTAAGCTTCTTTCTGTCATTGTCATTGTGTCTGGTGACCGCGGGCCAGTCAGACATCTGTAAATGTGAAGACGCCAGCCGAGCCGTCCTAAATTATGTACAACCGGCAACTGACAATGTTTTTACCTGTTTACTGGCAACGTGACAGGTGGAGGCTCAGCTAATAAAAATTTAAAGAACCATTACAGGGAAAAATATTGTATTCTAGTAACTTTATTGGGATCATAGTGAGGATCGCATTCAATATACAATTATTGGTTTTATTTAACCCCTTGCTTACTGGGCCCTTCCTGCCCAGGCCAATTTTCAGCTTTTAGCGCTCTCACACTTTGAATGACAATTGCGCGGTCATGCTACACTGTATCCAAATTACATTTTTTTTATATTTTTTTCACACAAATAGAGCTTACTTTTGGTGGTATTTAATCACCACTGGCCCTGGGGTTTTCTATTTTTTTATAAACAAACAAAAAAAAACGGACATTTTGAAGAAAAAAAAAAACATTTTTCATAGTTTGCTATAAAAATTTTGCAAACAGGTCATTTTTCTCCTTCACTGATGTGCGCTGATGAGGCGGCACTGATGGGCACTGATAGGCGGCACTAATAGGTGGCACTGACAGGCACTGTTGAGGCGGCACTGGTGGGCACTGGTGAGGCTGCACTGATAGGTGGCACTGATAGGAGGCACTAATAGGTGGCACTGACAGGCACTGTTGAGGCAGAACTGGTGGGCACTGGTGAGGCTGCACTGATAGGCGGCACTAATAGGTGGCACTGACAGGCACTGTTGAGGCGGCACTGGTGGGCACTGGTGAGGCTGCACTGATAGGTGGCACTGATAGGCGGCACTAATAGGTGGCACTGACAGGAACTGTTGAGGCAGAACTGGTGGGCACTGGTGAGGCTGCACTGATAGGTGGCACTGATGGGCCCTGATAGGCGGCACTAATAGGTGGCACTGGTGGGGCTGCACTGATAGGTGGGACTGATAGGCGACACTAATAGGTGGCACTGATCGGCACTGTTGAGGCAGCACTGTTGAGGCTGCTCTGATGGGTGGCACTGATAGGCAGCACTAATAGGTGGCACTAATAGGCACTGTTGAGGCAGCACTGGTGGGCACTGGTAAGGCTGCTCTGTTAGGTGGCACTGATGGGCATTTACAGGCAGCACTAACAGGTGGCACTGGTAGGCACTGTTGAGGCTGCACTTATAGGTGGCACTGATGGGCACTGATAGGCGGCACTAATATGTGGCACTGATAGGCACTGTTGAGGCAGCACTGGTGAGGCTGCACTGATGGGTGGCACTAATGGGCACTGATAGGCAGCAGTAATAGGTGGCACTAATAGGCACTGTTGAGGCGGCACTGGTGGGCACTGGTGAGGCTTCTCTGTTAGGTGGCACTGATGGGCACTTACAGGCTGCACTAACAGGTGGCACTGTTGAGGCGGCACTGAGGAGGCTGCACTGATAGGCAGCACTGATGGGTGGCACTGATAGGCAGCACTAATGGGCACTGTTGAGGCTGCACTGATGGGCAGCACTGATAGGTGACACTGATGAGAAGGCACTGATTGGCAGAGAGAAAAGCTGTGGGAGGGGCCCAACAGTCTCCACACACTACAGTCTTGTCTATATTCCTATCGCATATGTTCCTGAAAACAAGGATCATCTGTAGTGGGTGTTGTAGCGATTATTTGCTGGATACTGGAAACATCACAAGTAAATGTACTTCAGTGATGAAGTTACCTTCTTAAAAAATGTCTACGCTAAGGCCCCTTGCACACGGGAAGTGCGCCCGACGGACTCGGTTTTGTTCAGCGGGGATCGATCCGCCGATCCCCGCTGAGCAGGCGGATGACAGCTCCGTCTCCACTTACTTTGCAGAGACGGAGCTGTCAGATCCCCGCTCTCCTCTATGGGGAGATCGGATGAGAACGGACCGCCTGTCCATTTTCATCCAATCCGATCCTCCAGACGGATTGAAAATAGGGTTTCCATCTGTCCGGATTTCACGGACAGGATCGGATCGAATAGCAGCGGGTGTCAGTGGAGACGTCTCTGCTGACATCCGCTGCTCCATAGAGGTGCATGGAGCATCCGATCAGGTCCGCGTGAAAAACTGACAGGAAAACCGGATTGGAAAGCCCGTATGAAAGGAGCCTAAGGGTGGCTTCACACTGCCCTGGTGTGCTTTTCATGCGAGTTAGCTGCACTTTCCTGTAGACTTCTATAATGTCTCACAGTTTTGTTGCGATGTAAGAAAGTTCACCATAGGTGCAGTATGCAGGAGTTTTGACTCTCTTTCGGAAACAGCACCAAAACCGCAGGACCCCATAGAAGTCTATGGGAAAGCTCAGCTAACCTCCACAAATACTGTAGCCCACCCTTTTTCAACCAGGGTGCCTTGAGGTCGGCAAAATGCCTAAAAATTGCCCAAAGATTGCATAAAAGACGGCATGTGGATGAAGGCTGCCTTTTTAGTTAAACTAAGTCACAAGTTTTCATTGTGCACCATTACAACCTTCTAGCTGCCGGCATCCTAATGACCAATGGCATCATCAGTTGATAAGGAGGATGTCAGTCTCCTGCAAACAATCCTTGTTTGACCCTTCCCTGCCCCTTTCCATCAGCCTCGGGGGTCACATTAGCTGAGTAATGAAGAAAAATGAAGGGAGTAATGAAACATTGGAATACTAGTCTGTACCAGTTGGCAAAAGTGTATTTGCTTTGAAAGAATAAATCACTTCTAATGTTGGGTGTCCTACTTGGACTTGTGGATGTTGCTGCATTATGGAAAACTATTAGAATAGCATTTACATTTTAGAATGGGGTGCCTCAAGGTTGTCCATAGTTTTTTTAAGGGTGCATTAACTGAAAAAAGGTTGAGAAACACTGCTGTGGATTTAACAAAAGTACAGCGGGGCAGCGCAAAGCCACCCTAATGTATAAGAAGATATCAATTAGTTAGACACCAAATACATCTAATTTACATGGACCAGAAGGCTAATAAGACTCATTAGTCCTCTAAAAAGAACCATACCTCAAATCCATATCATGTTTGGTATCTAACGAATTGTAATTTCACTCTAGTAAATATTATGGTGGTTGCTGGATGGGGAAACCTTGTCGTTCAGAAATACAGATGTATACAGTAAGGATGTGTCAACTGGAGCATTATAAAAACTCTCCAGCATTTCTCTTCGATCCATTGATTTGGTGGCATTAGATCTAGAACCCTCTCTAGGGCGAAAAAAAATAAAAAAATAAAACAGCTGTCGCATTAGCAATTTTGAGCTCTTGTTTTTACCACCTAACCCAGTGTTTCTCAACCTTTTTTCAGGTAAGGCACCCTTTAAAATTATAGACGATCTCGAGGCACCCTCCAAAATTATGGACAGTCTTGAGGCGCCCTCCAAAATTATGGACAATCTTGAGTCACCCTCCAAAATTATGGACAGTCTTGAGGCGCCCTCCAAAACTATGGACAGCCTTGAGGCGCTCTCCAGAATTATGGACAGTCTTGAGGCGCCCTCCAAAATTATGGACAATATTGAGGCGCCCTCCAAAATTATGGACAATATTGAGGCGCCCTCCAAAATTATGGACAATATTGAGGCGCCCTCCAAAATTATGGACAATCTTGAGTCGCCCTCCAAAATTATGGACAATCTTGAGTCGCCCTCCAAAATTATGGACAATCTTGAGTCGCCCTCCAAAATTATGGACAATCTTGAGTCACCCTCCAAAATTATGGACAATCTTGAGTCGCCCTCCAAAATTATGGACAATCTTGAGTCGCCCTCCAAAATTATGGACAATCTTGAGTCGCCCTCCAAAATTATGGACAATCTTGAGTCACCCTCCAAAATTATGGACAGCCTTGAGGCGCCCTCCAAAACTATGGACAGCCTTGAGGCGCTCTCCAGAATTATGGACAGCCTTGAGGCGCCCTCCAGAATTATGGACAGCCTTGAGGCGCCCTCCAGAATTATGGACAGCCTTGAGGCGCCCTCCAGAATTATGGACAGCCTTGAGGCGCCCTCCAGAATTATGGACAGCCTTGAGGCGCCCTCCAGAATTATGGACAGCCTTGAGGCGCCCTTCAGAATTATGGACAGCCTTGAGGCGCCCTCCAGAATTATGGACAGCCTTGAGGCACCCTCCAGAATTATGGACAGCCTTGAGGCGCCCTTCAGAATTATGGACAGCCTTGAGGCGCCCTCCAGAATTATGGACAGCCTTGAGGCACCCTCCAAAATTATGGACAGTCTTGAGGTGCCCTCCAAAATTATGGACAGTCTTGAGGCACCCAATTCTAAAATGTAAAAAGAAAAGAGAAATGACCTTCATCCCAAAATGGTACATGTAGAAATGGAAAACCCCCAACAGAAAGGGACTTTTTTTGCCTAACTACATATAGAGGAGTAAAGATATTCATTCTAAAAAAATAGCATAATTTATTGAATGATACATTAAAAACAGACAACAAAGCTATCCATGGTGGTCAAATTATCAGATATGGACAACAAGGTGGAGAACCTCAGCATACATAAGCATTGGTATAGACCAGTGTTCCTCAACCTTTTTTCAGTCAAGGCACCCTGCAAAATTATGGACAGTCTTGAGTCACCCTCCAAAATTATGGACAGCCTTGAGGCGCCCTCCAAAACTATGGACAGCCTTGAGGCGCTCTCCAGAATTATGGACAGCCTTGAGGCGCCCTCCAGAATTATGGACAGCCTTGAGGCGCCCTCCAGAATTATGGACAGCCTTGAGGCGCCCTTCAGAATTATGGACAGCCTTGAGGCGCCCTCCAGAATTATGGACAGCCTTGAGGCACCCTCCAAAATTATGGACAGTCTTGAGGTGCCCTCCAAAATTATGGACAGTCTTGAGGCGCCCCATTCTAAAATGTAATAACTATTCTGATAGTTTTACATAATGCAGCAACATCAACACACATAGGACACCCAACGTTAGAGGTGATTTAGTCTTCCAAAGCAAATACACTTTTGCACACTGGTACTGACTAATAATCCAATTTTTTTCTTCTCCCTCAGCTTTCTCCATCACTTAGCTTTGGAGCCCCCAAAGCTGATGGAGACAGGCAAGGGAGGGCCAAACAAGGATTATATGCACTCAACTGACATCATTATCAACTGATGATGTCATTGGTCATTAGGAAGTTGGCATCCAGAAGGTTGAGGCGCGCGTGCCCCCGTTCAGCATCAGGGAAGCTGATTCACGGGGCCGGTGGCTGCGATTGCCACCGTGCACCCGCGACCGCTCCCCGTGGAGAGAGAACGGCGGTCTGCTTTTGTAAACACAGCAGACCGTTGTTCTCTCTGGTATCAATACAGAGCTCCTGTGTTCCTCCTATTTAGGATCACAGGTCTCTGTGTTGATTCCACAAGCCCACCCCCCTCACAGTTAGAAAGCACCCCCTAGGCATACATTTAACCCTTTGATCGCCCCTGGATTAACCCCTTCCCTGCCAGTGTCATTATTACAGTAACAGTGCATATTTTCAGCACTGATTACTGTAGTATTGTCACTGGTCCCCCCAAAAATGTCAGTTAGGGGTCCAATCTGTCTGCCGCAATCTCGCTAAAAATCTCTGATCGCCGTCATTACTAGTAAAAAAATGAAATAAATAAAAATGACATAAATCTTTCCCCTAGTTTGTAGACGCGATAACTTTTGCACAAACCAATCAAAATACGCTTATTGCAATTTTTTTTTACCAAAAATATGTAGCAGAATACTAATTGGCCTAAAATTATAAAAAAAAAAATTTCAGAATTGTCGCTCTTAGTTTATTTATAGCGCAAAAAATAAAAAATCGCACAGGTGATCAAATACCACCAAAAGAAAGCTCTGTTTGTGGGGAAAAAAAGGACATTATTATCATACAGGATTTATATAGCGCCAACAGTTTGCGCAGCGCTTTACAATATGAGGGAAGACAATACAGTTGAAATACAATTCAATACAGGAGGAATTAGAGGGCCCCCGCTCGTAAGAGCTTACAATCAATTTTATTTGGATACAGGGTCGCACGACCGTGCAATTGTCACAAAAATGGCCTAAGGAAAATCTTCCAGTCCAGAAATGGTTAAAAAAGTCATTGTAATCATTTGATGAAGATTTTTCTTTTGTTTGTTCACTTTCTATTCGAAAAAAAAAAAAAAAAAAAAAAATCTGAGGTTTTCAATTAGACCAATTCAAAATGTATCAATTTGAACGTTTTGAATAGAAAAAAAATCAGCAAATTGGAAGAAAATTCGAAAAGACATAAAACTAATTCTGAATACGGATTATACGAATTTATAGCACAAAAAAATAAAAAAAAAATTAAAAAAAAAAATCGCAGAGGTGATCAAATACCACCAAAAGAAAGCTCTGTTTGAGGGGGAAAAAAAGGACATCAATTTTATTTGGGTACAGCGTCGCACGACCGCGCAATTGTCAGTTAAAATAACGCAGTGCCGAATCGCAAAAAATGGCCTGGTCAGGAAGGGGGCGAATCCTTCTGGTCTTAAAGAGGAAGTAAACCCTCCTCTACAACTTGTACCTATAGATGATCCTATGATAAGGCTTACCTATAGGTACTGTAAATATCTCCTAAACATGTACCGTTTAGGAGATATTTACCTTACATGCAGCCAGTGACGTCACTGGCGCATGCGCTTTGAAGGAACGGCCGCTGGTGCCGTTCCTTCAGAGTCCCGTGCCGTGACCGTCGGCTCCCGCGCGCGTGCGCGGGAGTGATGTCACCGCTGCTCCGGCCAATCAGATGGCCGGATGCCGAGATCCCGGAAGACAGGTAAGCGGGCGGCACGGCGGGGGCTCGTTCTAAGGTAAGTATTTCATAATGAGCTAGTATGCGATGCATACTAACTCATTATGGGTTTGTCTTTCAGGTTGCAAAAAAAAAAGTTTCATGGGTTTACAACCTCTTTAAAGTGGTTAAAGAGTCATTGAAATCATTTGATGAAGAATTTTCTTTTCTTTGTTCACTTTGCCACATTTGAATCGAAAAAAAAAAAATCAAACGTTTTCGATTCAAACGATTCAAAATGTATCAGTTCGAATGTTTCAAATAAAAAAAAAAAAAAATCGGCAAATTCCAGTCCAGAAGTGGTTAAAGAGTCATTGTAATCATTTGATGAAGAATTTTCTTTTCTTTGTTCACTTTGTCACATTTGAATCGAAAAAAAAAAAAAAATGTAAACGTTTTTGATTCAAATGATTCAAATTGTATCAGTTTGAATGTTTCGAAAAGAAAAAAAAAACAGGAAATTCAAAGAAAATTTGAATAAGACATAAAATGAATTCTGAATACGGATTGTAGGAATTTATATCGCAAAAAAAATAAAAAAAAAATAATTTGTGTACAGCATCATTGTAATCATTTGATGAAGAATTTTACTTTTGTTTGTTCACTTTGCTACATTTGAATCGAAAAAAAAAAAAAATCAGACTTCCATTAAAAAGATTCAAAATGTATCAATTCGGACGTTTCGAATAGAAAAAAAAAATCGACAAATTCCAATCCAGAAGTGGTTAAAGAGTTATTGTAATCAGTTGATGAAGAATTTTCTTTTCTTTGTTCACATTGCCACATATGAATCAAAAAAAAAAAAAAGTTTTCGATTCGAAAGACTCAAAATGAATCAATTCGGATGTTTCGAATAGAAAAAAAAAATAGACAAATTCCAATTTAGAAGTGGTTAAAGAGTTATTGTAATCAGTTGATGAAGAATTTTCTTTTCTTTGTTCACTTTGCTACATTTGAATCGGAAAAAAACATCTTTTTTTTAAGTTTTTGATTCAAACGATTCAAAATGTATTAGTTCGGATGTTTCGAATAGAAAAAAAAAAAAATCGGCAAATTCCGGTTCAGAAGTGGTTAAAGAGTCATTGTAATCATTTGATGAAGAATTCTCTTTTCTTTGTTCACTTTGCCACATTTGAATCGAAAATGAATAAATAAATAAATAAATAAATAAAAAGTTTTCAATTCAAATGATTCAAAATGTACCAGTTCAAATGTTTTGAAAAGAAAAAAAAAATTAGGAAATTGGAAGAAAATTCAAAAAAGACATGAAACAAGTTCCGAATACGAATTCCGAATACAAATTGAACAAATCAACCAAATTTAACCACTTGCCGACCGCTCACATTGAGCGTACTGCGGCAAAGTGGTTCGTTATCGTCCAGCGACGTAGCACTACGTCGCTGGACTCCTCCCCCTGTAGGCAGCGCGCTCCTGCTGTTTTCATTCACAGCGGGAGTCGGGCCAGGGGAGGAGCGGCGGCGATCGCCGCTGCTCTTCCCCGATCGTCGGGGAATCGAGTGTGGAGATCCGCCCGCTTGTGTAAACAGAGCGGGCGGATCTCCTAAGTGACAGGGAGTGACAGATCGCAGTGTTCAGCATAGCTGAACATGCGATCTGTCCCTGACTCACTCAGTCCCCTCCCCCCCACACGTTAGTAAGCACCAGGCATACATTAACCCCTCCCTCTCCAATAAAATGAACCCCTTCCCTGCCAGTGTCATTTTTACAGTAACAGTGCATATTTATAGCACTGATAACTGCAGTAATGTCACTGGTACCCCCAAAAGTGTCAAAAATGTCAGTCAAGGGTCCGATCTGTCCGCCGCAAAAAAAAAAATCGCAGATTGCCGCCATTACTCGTTAAAAAAAAAAAAACACCAAAAATGACAAAAATCTTTCCCTTTGTTAGTAAACACAATAACTTTTGCGCAAACCAATCAAAATACGCTTATTGTGATTTTTGTTACCAAACATATGTAGCAGAAAACAAATTGGCCAAAAATTTAAAAAAAATTTGATTTTTACATTTTTTTTGGGGGGGAATTTCATAAAAAAAATGTTAAAAATAGTTATTTTTTCAAAATAAACGCTCTTTTTTTGTTTATAGCGCAAAAAGTAAAAATCGCACAGGTGATCAAATACCACCAAAAGAAAGCTCTGTTTGTGGGAAAAAAAAGGACGTCAAATTCGTTTAGGTGCAGCGTCGCACGACCGCACAATTGTCCGTTAAAGTCACGCAGTGCCGAATCGCAAAAAAAGCCCTGGTCAGGAAGGGGGTAAAATCTTCCGGGGCTTAAGTGGTTTAAAGAGTCATTGTAATTATATGATGAAGAATTTTCTTTTCTTTGTTCACTTTGCCACATTTAAATCGAAAACAAAAAAAATAAAAAGTTTTTGATTCAAACGATTCAAAATGTATTTTGAAAAGAAAAAAAAAAATCAGGAAATTTGAAGAAAATTAAAAAAAAAACAAGTTCCGAATACGAATTCCGAATACAAATTGAACGAATCAACCAAATTTAAGGAAACAAAATAACTAGATTAACGAATCTAAACGAAAGGAAACCCATTTTTTCATCATGTCTAGTTTTGAACTCTGCACTGAAACAAACGCCAGCCAAGATGTCACTTAAGTATTTTTCAGTTTAAAACCCTTTTTTATTTTATTATTAATTATCTCTGTTTTCTAATAACTTTTCTGTAATATTTCTTGCACCATTTTCTTTTCTTTCCATTATAAAGTTTGCTTTTGGATGGACTGGCCCTTCAAAAATAATTTTCTCAATGGCTTTTTGAGCCTTTTGGTTTACGATATATTCAAACAATGCATTCAAAAAACATTTTTTTACATCTTCCCGCCCCCAACAAACCAATAAGAAGTCATTTTCCCATACACCCTCCATAGTACTGGAAGAGTATCTGGGCTCCCAGACCGGCACTGCCAGGAAATAAGAGTGAGAAAGAGGAAAGTTATGAAAGTCAGATATGAATGAAAACAGAAGTACTTACTCTTCCTTTGCCTGAGTGCAATCACTTCTAGTATGAAGATAGACGAGAGGGGGAGAGGAGGGCCGGGAGCGGGGCGCACAAAGGAGGCACACAGAGGGAATGGAGGGCAGAATTGGCATGCAGGTCCCGGCAAGCAGCACATGCAGGCAAGCATGATTGAGTTGGTTTGAGAATAGACAAAGGGCGGACAGACAGGACAAAAAAAATAAAAATCACACGGTGTCGGCAAGTGAGGAGAAGAAAAAAGAAAATGAGAAACCATCATTAAAAATCAAATAAAAAGAAATAATAAAGTCAATAGAACAAAGATTGTTAGAAAATTCTAAAAAAGAAGGAAAAAAAAAAAAGAGTTACATGAATAGTATAAGAAGAAGAAAAGTTTTGAAGAGACTTGTATCACGCTGGTGACCTGAATAAGGGACCGGCACACAATCACAGCCAGTGAGGGGCGCTAGAGGAGAAGAACATTTTACAGATCATAAAATACCAGATCTCTCCACGGGGAACTTATCAGAAATGAATATACTTAAAAATCACAGTGGTGTAAAGATGCAGCATTTTCCAGTTGGAGGGGAGGGTACCATCCTCATCAGAGGCCCCTACTTACATTAGGGTCTTCATCTGTCCTCCCTTAAATCAGGGTCCCCAACAGTGTTTCCCCTTTACATCAGGGTATCTACCAGCATCCCACCTTACAAAGGTCCCCATCAGAGTTCTTATATCAGGGTTCCCCATCAGCGTCCTTTCCTTTAATCAGTGTCCCCCATCATAGCCCTGCCTACTTGAGGGTATCTATCAGCATTACACCTTACATCAAGGTCCACATCAAAGTTCTCCTTACATCAAGGTCCCTATCTGAATCTCCCTTACATCAAGGTCCCTATCAGGGTCCCTCTTACATCAGGGTCCCCCATAAGCGTCCTCTACTCTAATCAGTGTCCCCATCAGAGCCCCTCCTACTTCAGGGTATCTATCAGCATTGCACCTTACATCAAGGTCCCCATCAGAGGCCCTTACATCAAGATCCCTATAAGAGGCCCCCTTACATTAAGGTCCCCATCACAGCCCCCTAACAACAAGATCCCCACCAGAGCCCTCTTACCTCAAGATCTCGATTAGAGACCCTCTTACATCAATGTCCCCATCATAGCTCCCTTACATCAAGCTCCCCATCAGGGACCCCTTACATCAAGCTCCCCATCAGGGCCCCCTTACATCAAGGTCACCATCAGAGCTCCCTTACATCAAGATCCCCATCAGAGCCCCCTTACTTCAAGATCCCGATCAAAGACCCCTTTACATTGACGTCCCCATCAGAGTTGCCCTTACATCAGGGACTCCATCAGAGTAACCATCAGAGTCCTTCCTTACATAGGGGGTCCCCCATCAGGGTCCCTTATAGAGTCCCCCTTACATCAAGATCCCCATCAGAGACCCCTTAAATCAAGGTCTCCATCAGAGCCCCCTTACATTAAGATCCCCATCAGAGACCTCTTTACATTAAGTTCCCCATCATAGCCCCCTTACATCGGGGTCCCCATAAGGGTCCCTTTTAAAGTACCCCTTACATCAGGGTCCCCATCAGAGCCCCCTTACATCAAGCTCCCCATCAGAGCCCCCTTACATCAAGGTCCCCATCAGAGCCCCCTTACATCAAGCTCCCCATCAGAGCCCCCTTACATCAAGCTCCCCATCAGAGCCCCCTTACATCAAGGTCCCCATCAGAGCCCCCTTACATCAAGATTCCCATCAGAGCCCCCTTACATCAAGATCCCGATCAAAGACCCCCTTACATTAATGTCCCCATCAGAGTTGCCCTTACATCAGGGACTCCATCAGAGTAACCATCAGAGTCCTTCCTTACATAGGGGGTCCCCCATCAGGGTCCCTAATAAAGTCATCCTTACATCAGAGTCCCCCTTACATCAAGATCCCCATCAGAGACCCCTTACATCAAGGTCTCCATCAGAGCCCCCTTACATCAAGGTCTCCATCAGAGCCCCCTTACATCAAGGTCTCCATCAGAGCCCCCTTACATCAAGATCCCCATCAGAGCCCCCTTACATCAAGATCCCCATCAGAGACCTTCTTACATTAAGTTCCCCATCATAGCCCCCTTACATCGGGGTCCTCATAAGGGTCCCTTTTAAAGTGCCCCTTACATCAGGGTCCCCATCAGTGTCCCCTTACATCAAGATCCCCATCAGAGACCCCCTTATATCAGGGGCTCCATCAGAGTAACCATCGTAGCCCCTTTACATCAACAGACCCATCAGAGACCCCCTTACATCAAGGTCCCCAGCATAATCCTCTTACATCAAGGCCCCCATCAGAGTCCCCTTACATCAAAATCTCCATCAGAGACCCCCTTACATCAGGGGCTCCATCAGAGTAACCATCAGAGTCCCTCCTTACACCAGGGTCCTTATTAGAGTTCCCCTTACATCAGAGTCCCTATCAGAATCCCTTTTACTATAAGTCCCTCCTACATCAGGTGGAGAAGTGGAGCCCATAGGCAGCCTCTGCTGACCTTAATCCATAATCTGTGCACACTGCTCACTGACCCTTGCATTCACCTTCTGCTCAGTGTTCAACCTATCAGGTTCAAACTTCCATTAGGCTTTTTATGTTCTAATGAAGATGATTCAGGAAGGGGTACAAAAACAGTGAGGTAGGGTGGACTGCTGGGTAAGCCCCTGCAGAAAGGTGTATTGGGCTATATTACCACCTAACTAACATTACAATACTGAACTAGTTCCATTGTTTTTTCTTGTTGAAGGGACACAACCTGCAGAAGTAAACTGCCCCAGAAGAAGAAAGAAGAAGAAAGAAAGAAGAAGAAGCAAGAAGAAGATGAAGCAAGAAGAAAAAGATGAAGAAAGAAGAAGAAAGAAGAAGAAAGAAGACGAAATAGAAGAAAGAAGAAGAAAGAAGAAGAAAGAAGAAGAAAGAAGACAAAGTAGAAGGAAGAAAGAAGAAGAAAGAAGACGAAGTAGAAGGAAGAAAGAAGAAGAAAGAAGACGAAGTAGAAGGAAGAAGAAGAAAGAAGAAGAAGAAAGAAAAAGCAGAAGGAAGAAGAAGAAAGAAAAAGCAGAAGGAAGAAGAAGAAAGAAGAAGAAGGAAGAAAGAAGAAGGAAGAAGAAGAATGAATGAAGGAAGAAGAAGAAGAAAAAAGAAGGAAGAAGAAGAATGAATGAAGGAAGAAGATGAAAGAAGGAAGAAGAAGAAGAAGAAAGGAGAAGAAACAAGAAGTAGAAGGAAGAAGAAGTAGAAGGAAGAAGAAGTAGAACTAGAAGAAAGAAGAAGTAGAAGAAGACGGAAGAAGACGAAGAAGGAGGAAGAAGACGAAGAAGGAGGAAGACGACGAAGAAGGAGGAAGAAGACGAAGAAGGAGGAAGAAGACAAAAAAGGAGGAAGAAGACAAAGAAGGAGGAAGAAGACAAAGAAGGAGGAAGAAGACAAAGAAGGAGGAAGAAGACAAAGAAGGAGGAAGAAGAAGAAGAAGACGAAGAAGGAGGAGGAAGAAGAAGAAGAAGACGAAGAAGGAGGAGGAAGAAGAAGAAGACGAAGAAGGAGGAAGAAGAAGAAGAAGATGAGAAAGGAAGAAGGAAGAAGATAAAGAAGGAGGAAGAAGAAGGAAGAAGAAGGAGGAAGTAGAAAGAAGAAGAAGTAGAAGGAAGAAGAAGAAGGAAAAATAAGTTAGAAGAAAGAAGAATAAGTAGAAGGAAAAAGAAGTTAGAAGAAAGAAAAAGAAGAAGAAGGAAGTAGAAGAAGGAAAAAGAAGAAGAAGAAGAAGGAAGAAGAAGTAGAAAGAAGAATAAGTAGAAGGAAGAAGAAGTTAGAAGAAAGAAAAAGAAGAAGAAGAAAAAGAAGAAGAAGGAAGAAGACGTAGAAGGAAGAAGACGTGGAAGGAAGAAGAAGTAGAAGAAGACGGAAGAAGAAGGAAGAAGACGAAGAAGGAGGAAGAAGAAGAAGAAGAAGAAGACGAGAAAGGAAGAAGACGAAGAAGGAGGAAGAAGAAGGAAGAAGATGAAGAAGAAGGAGTAAGAAGAAGAAGAAGAAGAAGTAGAAGGAAGAAGAAGAAGGAAGAAGAAGAAGGAAAAAGAAGTAGAAGAAAGAAAAAGAAGGAAGAAGACGTAGAAGGAAGAAGAAGGAGGAAGAAGACGTAGAAGGAAGAAGATGTAGAAGGAAGAAGAAGAAGGAAGAAGACGTAGAAGGAAGAAGAAGAAGAAGGAAGAAGAAGGAGGAAGAAGATGTAGAAGGAAGAAGAAGGAAGGAGGAGGAGGAGGAGGAAGAAGAAGAAGAAGGAGTGAGGAGGAGGAGGAAGAAGGAGTGAGGAGGAGAAGGAAGAAGGAGTAAGAAGAAGAAAAAGGAGGAAGAAGAAGAAGGATGAAGAAGAAGAAGGAGGAAGAGGAAGAAGAAGAAGGAAGAAGAAGAAGGAAGAAGAAGAAAAAGAAATAAGGAGGAGGAAGAAGAAGACGGAAGAAAACGGAGGACGAAGACAAAAGAAAACGGAGGACCAAGACAGAAGAAAACGGAAGAAGAAGAAGGAAAAAGAAGGAGGAAGAAGAAGAAGGAAAAAGAAGGAGGAAGAAGAAGAAGGAAAAAGAAGAAGGGAGAGGAAGAAGGAAGAAGAAGAAGGAAGAAGAAGGCTGAAGAAGAAGGAGGACGAAGGAGAAGGAAGAAGAAGAAGAAGGAAGAAGAAGGAAGAAGAAGAAACTACATCTCAAGTCTAATACCCTAACTCACCTTCCATAACTCTTACAGTAATGGAGTTGCCTTTAACATGCAAACAATTTCAATAACCTATGTGAGTTAATAAGAAAAGTTATGCCCACTTTTGCATTACTTTCAGTACAGCCCTTGTATTATTTCTGCTCACGTATGTACTACACAAGCTGGACATGAAGGAGATTTATAGAAATAGAACTGCAGTTTTTCATCAACAATATGAATACAGAAAAAGGCTGAGCCAAAGAATCCCAAAACCTTTCTAAAACCTCTGATGTTCTGGATCAAATTTAAAAACCAGGATGGATGTAAAGTTTAAGCCATGGTTGAGTCTCATAGGTTTCAACGTTCCACTTGGGTCTTTGGGACCCTTTACAGGGACCTTTAGCAGTATTTGCTGCTTGATACATGTTACTTCCATAAGCCACCCCAAGTGGACCTGTCTGACTCAGCATGAGTATACGCTAAACAGAGGACTCATATACTCACTTCCAGTAGAGTTGGATGAGCGTCGTTGCATGGAGCAGGAGACTGAAGCTTCTGTTGGCAGCGGAGGAGGGGGTGGTGGGTAACACAGGTTGCCTGGAAGAGGAGGAGGAATTGGGGGAGGCGGAACATTTCCTGCAGGCGTCTTGTCTGCAGTACTACCATTAGGGACGCTCTCGTTTGACAGAAGAGAACCCTTGAAAAGAAAAGATTATGAATGTCAAATTTTTTAAAGGAAGCCATGAGTTTCATTCATTTCTTTTTTAGTCTAAATATTTACAATGTCAATGTGTTTTTAAAAAATATCTCTTTTTTTTGACAAACATTTTACACAGGTGCCTCCATGACACTATTTTCAAAGCATGCCCTGTGATAGTGAGGACTGATGAACCCCAAACTGAATGACGAGAATGGGGGAGTGGTACTGAGCACCTCGCCAACCTCATTTTCTCCAAAAATCGCAAAAAACGTTCAGATTTAAATTCCATGTCTAGTTGGGCAGCCAGAGAAGATGACCTATTGGACAAACTACAGACCTGCTTAAGACACATTTTACAAAAAGCATACAAGCTACAATGTATGCAGGACATCATAAACCTTTACTAGCCAAGGGTCTTCAAAAGACTTCTAATAAGACCCTGTTATAAGTGGTTGGGTTGTGAACAGTCTGAAATTTATGAGCCCGGCACTTTGACCTAGAACTGAACTTTCATACATCTTAAATCTTCAACATAGTTACATAGTAGTTGAGGTTGAATAAAGACAATAGTCCATCCAGTTCAACCTGTGTAGGCGCGCGTGGCCCTAATCATCTCTCATACCCCTTAATGTTCTGATCCTTGAGATGTACGTCTAAGAGTAAGTAGCCATACTTCCCACAGAAACCACCTCTTGTGGTAGAGAATTCCACACTCTTGTAGCCCTAACAGTAAGGAACCCCCTGCGTTGCCTGAGGTCAAAACGCTTCTCCTCTAATCGCATTGTATGTCCTCGAGTCCTCATACAATCCTTGCGACTGAATAGCTTTTTTTCTATGCTGAGATCACCATTGAGGTATTTATAAATTGCTATCGTGTCCCCTCTCAGGCGTCTCTTCTCCAGGGAGAATAAATCAAGCGATTGCAGACGCTCTTCATAATTAAGGTCCTCCAATCCCCTAATTAGTTTAGTTGCCCTTCTCTGGACTCTCTCCAGCTCCAACACATCCCTCCTGAGGACTGGCGACCAGAACTGGACAGAGTACTCCAGATGCGGTCAGACCAGAGTTTTATAAAGTGGAAGGATTATAGTCTTCTCTCTGGAATACATCCCTTTCTTTATGCATGCTAATATTCTGCCGGCTTTGGCAGCTGCCGCTTGACATTGCATGCTATTGCTTAGTCTATCCTCTACCAAGACTCCCAGATCTTTCTCCATTTTTGATTCCCCCCAAAGGTTCCCCCCCTAAAGTGTATTGTGCTTTTATGTTTTTAGTCCCCAAGTGCAAAAACTTACATTTCTCCACATTAAACCTCATTTGCCATGTCGTTGCCCACTCTGTTATTTTGTTCAGGTCAGTCTGTAGGATATCTGCCTCATGCTGTGCAGTTATTGCCCTGCCCAATTTTGCGAAACCCTTCAACTAAATCTTCAACTAACTCACATTCCATCATTTCTAATGGAGTTACCTTCGTAAGAGGTGTCTACACTGAGGGCGGCTTCACACTGCCCCAATGCAGTTTTTATGCGGGTTAGGTGCACTTTCCCATAGACTTCTACGATGTCTTGCAGTTTTGGTGCAGTTTTAGAAAGCGCACCAAGGATGCAGTATGCAGGAGTTTTGGTGCGGTTTCTAAAACAGCAGCAAAATCGCAAGACTTCGTAGAACTCTATGGGAAAGGACAGCTAAGCTGCACAAAAACTGTGGATTAGCTGTGCTTTAGCAGTGTGAAGCTGCTGTAACAACATACCAATTAGTTATGGCACTCTTCCACTGCAAGTACCGGCTCGGCTCTACTCGGCCCTGCTTGGCCCAGTTTGCTTTTCCACTGCTGGTACCGCATGGTACGGTGTTGGAACGGTTCGGTACGGTACGGTATAGGTTTGCTTTTCCACTAAAAGTAGTACTAAAGTTAAGTGGGTGGGATAACAACGGGGTGGGTGGGATTCTCTGACCAATCAGTGGCTAGAAGTGACTGCATGCAAAGGATTGTGGGATATGGTACCAGTTTGGTACCTGTTGGAACCACAATCGAGTAGGTACTGTTTTTTCAGAGCCGTACCGTACCGTACCGTTCGGTTCCATGCAGTGGAAAAGCAAACCTATACCGTACCGTACCGAACCGTTCCGACCCGTTCCGACACTATACCATGCGGTACCAGCAGTGGAAAAGCACAAAAGCGTGCCGAACCGTTCGGTTCCATGCAGTGGAAAAGCGCCATTAGACACCAAACACACCTAATTTACATGGTCCAGAAGACATTAGTCCTCCTAAATTTTAGGACCTAAAAGAACCATACATAAATACATATCATATTTGGTATCTAACACATTGTAATTTTATTCTGGTAAATATTCATATGGTTGCTGGAATGTGAAACCTTGCCATACAGAAATGCAGATGTACCCAGGATAGTTGGCACTAGGGGGGTGTACACTGGAGCATTATAAAAACGCTCCAGCAAACCCCATAGACCCATGAATTCAGTGGCATTAGATCTGGAACCCTGTCTAGGGTGAAAAAAAGCAATTTTGAGCTCTCATTTTTACCACCTAAACTACCAAATATAGTGACATCCACTCTTCTGAGGGAATGAGACTTTTTTGAACATCAGTTTGACTTACTCTGCATTGAACCAAAGACCTGGCAGATGTCAACTAACCAAACTCTTTATTTTACCATTGATTATGTCTGTTTTGTAATAACTTTTTTGTTAATATTTTTTGCACCGTTTTCTTTTCTTTCCATAAAAAAAAGAAAAGAAAAATCATTAAGCTGAATCTCTGAATGCTCCAACCAGAAATTAGGAACTTTGCCCCCTGTGAAGAGCTTCTGTACTGTAAACCGTTACATTCTTGTCTGGGCATGGCAGCGTTCATGGGGGGCTCTGTAATTAACTGGAATTGGCGCCAAGAGTACAAGTTCCCACCCACTCCTGTCCATCTAGAACACTGCCCCCCCATGCTGAGGCCGCACCCTCTGCCATCTTGTGCCCCACTCCATGCCAGAGGCGTCCACATGACATTTACGGCCATTGACCTTTACATCTTCAAAGGAAGGAATGTCCACACATAAAAGTTGTTTTTTTGCATTTCACTGATGGAGTTCGGGAAATGACATTAACATACCTACAGTCAGGTCCATAAATATTGGGACATCAACACAATTCTAATCTTTTTGGCTCTATACACCACCACAATGGATTTGAAATGAAACAAACAAGATGTGCTTTAACTGCAGACTTTCAGCTTTAATTTGAGGGTATTTACATCCAAATCAGGTGAACGGTGTAGGAATTACAACAGTTTGTATTTGTGCCTCCCACTTTTTAAGGGACCAAAAGTAACGGGACAATTGGCTGCTCAGCTGTTCCATGGCCAGGTGTGTATTATTCCCTCATTATCCCATTTACAAGAAGCAGATAAAAGGTCCAGAGTTCATTTCAAGGGTGCTATTTGTATTTGGAATCTGTTGCTGTCAACTCTCAATATGAGATCCAAAGAGTGGTCACTATCAGTGAAGCAAGCCATCATTAGGCTGAAAAAACAAAACAAACCCATCAGAGAGATAGCAAAAACTTTAGGTGTGGCCAAATCAACTGTTTGGAACATCCTTAAAAAGAAAGAACGCACCGGTGAGCTCAGCAACACCAAAAGACCCGGAAGACCACGGAAAACAACTGTGGTGGATGGCCGAAGAATTCTTTCCCTGGTGAAGAAAACACCCTTCACAACAGTTGGCCAGATCAAGAACCCTCTCCAGGAGGTAGGTGTATGTGTGTCAAAGTCACCAGAGTGAATACAGAGGGTTCACCACAAGATGTAAACCATTGGTGAGCCTCAAAAACAGGAAGGCCAGATTGGAGTTTGCCAAACAACATCTAAAAAAGCCTTCACAGTTCTGGAACAACATCCTATGGACAGATGAGACCAAGATCAACTTGTACCAGAGTGGTGGGAAGAGAAGAGTATGGAGAAGGAAAGGAACTGCTCATGATCCAAAGCATACCACCTCATCAGTGAAGCATGGTGGTGGTAGTGTCATGGCGTGGGCATGTATGGCTGCCAATGGAACTGGTTCTCTGGTATTTATTGATGATGTGACTGCTGACAAAAGCAGCAGGATGAATTCTGAAGTGTTTCGGGCAATATTATCTGCTCATATTCAGCCAAATGCTTCAGAACTCATTGGACGGCGCTTCATAGTGCAGATGGAAGCATACTGCGAAAGCAACCAAAGAGTTTTTTAAGGGAAAGAAGTGGAATGTTTTGCAATGGCCAAGTCAATCACCTGACCTGAATCCGATTGAGCATGCATTTCACTTGCTGAACACAAAACTGAATGGAAAATGCACCAAGAACAAGCAGGAACTGAAGACAGTTGCAGTAGAGGCCTGGCAGAGCATCACCAGGGATGAAACCCAGCGTCTGGTGATGTCTATGCGTTCCAGACTTCAGGCTGTAATTGATTGTAAAGGATTTACAACCAAGTATTAAAAAGTGAAAGTTTGATTTATGATTGTTAATCTGTCCCATTACTTTTGGTCCCTTAAAAAGTAGGAGGCACATATACAAACTGTTGTAATTCCTACACCGTTCACCTGATTTGGATGTAAATACCCTCAAATTAAAGCTGAAAGTCTGCAGTTAAAGCACATCTTGATTGTTTCATTTCAAATCCATTGTGGTGGTGTATAGAGCCAAAAAGATTAGAATTGTGTCCATGTCCCAATATTTATGGACCTGACTGTGCATTCCAGAGTCACTTAACATTACACAGTCAATCATATTTGGTGGATGGTCCGCAGTAATCACAAATGAAAGCATATGCAGCACCTTGGCAGCCATATATTATTTACAGTCTCCCCCTCACCTAGTGTCATTAGTACTCTCAGGGCTTTTTTTTCTCAGAGAATAAGTGCAGGTACTTCCTATTCCAAGTAACCCCTTGCTTTCACCCCCTACCCACCCCAGAGTACTATACCTTGGTTCCACCCCCTACCTACCTCTCAGCATCGCCATTTTTAAAGAATAAAGAACCAAGTATAATTTTGTGGTGCTAAGTAATTTGCTAATGAAAACATGAAAAAGAGTAAAAAAGATCCCCTGCAGCCAGCAACAATAGACCCCCCTGCAAAAATAGACCCCCACCAGCAACAATATATCTCCTAGCAGCCAGCATCAGGAGACCCTTCTCTCAACAGAAGATCCCTCCAAGCAACAACTGCAACTCCCAGCAACAAAACCCCCACCAGCAACAATAGACCCCCTGAAACAATAGATCCCCATCAGCAACAATAGATCACCAAGTAGCCATTATCAAGAGACCCTTCAGTACACCCCATCATGCCAATACATGCATTCAGTGCTGGAGGTGCCAGAACTGCGTTCCCCCACGTTCCTGCTAAAAAAATGCCCTGGGTACTCGCAGAACTGTGCTCTCCGTAGTCTCCTCTTTCCTAGGTACACCTCCCCTCCAGGGAAGAAGCCTCACTCAGGGAACTCTTGGCCTGGCATAAAAGGCCTTTTGCAATCCACCCTAACCTCCACCTCCATAAGGGACAAAGTCTACAGCCGGCTCTCCCTGTGTGCAAGTCTACTCCTCCCAGCCTCCGGTTCTATGCAGGGCCTACATAGATGGAGTGTTTAGCTTCCATGCCCCCAATTATGTGTGTGTGTGCTCCTCCCTTCCTGACTTGTATGTGACTGCTGACTCACCCATGACATCACTGCAGGAGGGCTCTACCTAAAAGGTGCCTAGCACCTGATGACACTGTCTGATGTAACCAGACACTACTGTATTTGGGTACAGAGCCACCTAGGGGCAAAGTAGCTAACTGCACCTGCCTACAAGCGAGTGATAGACATTGTTTATGGCTCATGTACACAAGATGCAGTAAGCAGCTTAATAAAAAAATAAAGAAAAGTGCTGAAAACACATTGCAAATGCATGTAAACGCACAGTGAATATGGGGATTGTGGTGTAAATGAGCCCTTCAAGTGTTACTAAACCTAGGAGCTTGCAGTCACTACATCTGCTCTCCCACAGTATACAGAACATGGAAATGCAATCATTTTAGTAAATATAAAAGGCTAAATACTTTTTCTCATCAGCAGTATATAGCAGTCTTGTGACTTCTATTAGTTTCTGGTTAAAGCTTGTAGGAGGAGTTTTCATACTGCATTGGGATACAGGACCCCTGACTCTCTGTCCGGACAGTGCTGTTTTGGCCCTGTGCTGATCATATGTACCCTCCCAAGGCAAAAAAAAAGAAGCCGGCTCTCGTTCTGGGACAACGTCATAGGACGGCGCTCAGTTAAGCTGAAATCTCGGCAAAGAGCCGTGGCTCATTACCCATGTGATTAGCTGCGTCCAATCATAGCCAATCACATGTATACAAGGAAGTGCCGTTTATTGGCTTTTCCTCTCTCACACTGACAGTGTGGGGTGAGGAGAGATGGTAAGCGGCATCTCCTCGCAGGGAATACATATAAAGGTAATCAGGACACGGATTACAATGGAGACCCAACAGTGCCCATCAGTGATGCCACTCTGTGCCCATCAATGACCCCAGTCTGTGCACATAAGTGCCGCCTATCAGGTTCGAAGGACCGGTTGGAGATCACATTCTGGAGATTACATCCTGGTCAAGGAGACCATCAAAGCTTCCTTTGATCCTATTGCCTTACGGTAAGGAGGATCAATACCGTCTGGTGAGTGGGGATTTAAGGAGGATCAATACCATCTGGTGAGTGGGGATTTAAGGAGGATCAATACCATCTGGTGAGTGGGGATTTAAGGAGGATCAATACCATCTGGTGAGTGAGGATTTAAGGAGGATCAATACCATCTGGTGAGTGGGGATTTAAGGAGGATCAATACCATCTGGTGAGTGGGGATTTAAGGAGGATCAATACCATCTGGTGAGTGGGGATTTAAGGAGGATCAATACCATCTGGTGAGTGGGGATTTAAGGAGGATCAATACCATCTGGTGAGTGGGGATTTTTTACACTCACTGTCCACGCAGGATGTCACCTTTTCTTTGTTTAAAGCTATCACTTTTTTTGTGATCTATCAAAGCAGGAGGAGTGAGCCTTTGGAGGACACGGAGGACTTTTTTTGGGACTGTTTTAATTGGATATTAGTGTGCACTGAGGTTAGACACAAATTCCCTCTATATGTTTTTTGTTTCACTAGCATATGTATAGATATTCACTTATGTTATATTGATGGGGCCATTTGTTTTGATTCTTGCACATTTTTTTAGAGCAAGTTCTGTTGCCTGCATAGAGTATAACACTCTTGCGGATTTTATAACATTATCTAACCTGTAGGGTTACAACAGCAGCCGCTAATTTATTTATTTGTTTGTTTGTTGGTTTTACAATATTTTTCACTATCATTAGTGTCACATGCTGTGTTTTCTCGTTCTCCCAGGAAGTGTGCATCTACACCCCTCACATTTTTGTAAATATTTTATTCTATCTTTTCTACTAACAGAACGGCGATCTGGCTTCTTTACAAAGGCTGACCGCTGTTCTGCCTTTCTCCCGAAAGATCAGCGGGTGCCAGCGGACATCGAGTCTGTCGGTTCCACTGACTGGCTCCCGCTGTGTCCAATCTCAGCGGGAGTGGGCTCCTGGCAGTGCATGTGTAAGCCCCAGACCTGGAACTAGAAATCACTTACAGATACGTAATTTCGCCCAGGAGGGCCGCTCTGTCATAGCATATATGCGTGGGGCGGTCCGGAAAGGGTTAATCTCCAGGATCTCCGGCCACGGAACTCCAGACAGTCTCCCGCCCAAGGGCCAATCCAGGGGGGAGGAGCAACCGGGCAATTGATCTCCCCGACAAAATATTAAAGACTCTCCCTCCTGCTCTGGGATGGCGGGTCGGTAAATCCAGATTGCAGGTTCCCGACCCGCCATCCCCGAGCATCACTGTAAATAACAGAGCCGGAGTCGAGGCTTCCTGTATAGCACCTATTCCTGTCACAGGAGGAGTGATACCGAATGCACTCCGCCTGTGACAGGAGGCGGTGCTATACAGGAAGCATCGACTCTGCTTCCTCCAGCGTGGCTCCTGTTTCATGCTGATCATGCTCAGGAATGGTGGGTCGGGAACCCACCAACAGTACCCGGCAGCAGTAACAGCCAGCAATACCCAGCAGCAGTAGCAGCCAGCAATACCCGCCAGCAGTAGCAGCCAGCAATACCCAGCAGCAGTAACAGCCAGCAATACCCACGAGCAGTAACCACCAGCAGTAACCACCAGCATTACCCGCCAGCAGTAACTGCCAGCAGTACCTACCAACACTACCCACCATCATTACCCAACAGCAGTACCCACTAGCAGTAATCGCCAGCATTACCCACCAGCAGTAACCGCCAGAAGTATCCGCCTGCAGTAACCACCAGCATTACCCACCAGCAGTACCCACCAACACTACCCACCAACACTACCCACCAGCAGTACCCACCAGTAGTACTCGCCAACAGTAACCGCCAGCAGTACCCACCAGCAGTACCCACCAGCAGTAACCGCCAGCAGTAACCACCAACACAACCCACCAGCAGTAACCACCAGCAGTAACGGCCAGCATTACCCACCAGCAGTACCCACCAGCAGTAACGGCCAGCATTACCCACCAGCACAACCCACCAGCAGTAACCACCAGCAGTAACCGCCAGCATTACCCACCAGCAGTAACTGCCAGCATTACCCACCAGCAGTAACCACCAGCATTGCCCACCAGCAGTAACGGCCAGCATTACCCACCAGCAGTAACCACCAGCATTGCCCACCAGCAGTAACCACCAGCATTGCCCACCAACAGTAACGGCCAGCAGTACCCGCCAGCAGTAACGGCCAGCAGTCTGCAAAATAAGTAGAAAAGGTATGTGCATTAGCGTGTGTAAATTGTAGCAAAAGGTTTTTTAATAACCAGTTGTCTTTTTTCCTAATATGTCATGTCCATGTTCATACATTTTCCAAATTTTCCACATTTTGTCATGTTACATCCAAAAACGTAAATTTATTTTATTGGGATTAAGGTGTACTTTTATGAACGGTGAATTTTTTTCTCTGTTGGCTTCTCTACAGTTCTCCGGGGAAAATGATCACATCTGGCACCCTTTTTATGAATCGGAGAACTTCAGTTCGCCCAGGGTGATCAGAGGAGAACGGTTTTCTCGGAGATCTGTGTAGAAGTGAATGGGGCGTCTGTAATCTCGTGAGACAAAGCGAGATTACAGTAGTATGAAAATCCCTGGCGCGCTTTAACAAGCAGTGATAAATTATCACTGCTGAGTACACGAGGTTAATAAATAATAGTCCCCTTACATAAATATATATATATATATATATATATATATATATATATATATACACACTGAATACACACACACATACATTGTATATATATATATATATATATATATATACACATTAAATATATATCTACATGTATGTGTGTATATATATACATGTATATATATACATAAATATGGCAGGGGGGACATGATTACTGTGTTGGGGGGTCTGAACGAGGAAGAAGGAAGTTGATAATCTTCCTTTTTTCCCCGATTCTGTCTTCACTCCCCGCTTCACAAGCTCCAGGCTGGTGAACCCGGGAGTGTGAATTCTGGCACAGATCGCCAGTGAAGTGCGGGGATCGCAGCTTCATAGCCTGGCTGTTTCTGTGTCTGTCAATGACAGATTCCCGTGTGAAGAGATGATCAGCGAAGAACATGTTCTCCCCCGATCATTTCTGTTTCATAAACTGAGAATGATCGGAAATAAGCTGTGATCAGCAGGATCACTGCTCATCTCCGTTTCATAAAAGGACACCTATATGTGTTAGACCGACACAAAGTGGCACATAATTGTGAAGTGGAAGGAAAATGATAAATGATACAAATAAATCTGTGAAAGGTGTGGCTGCATTTGTATTCAACCCCCCGGAGTAAATACCTTGTAGAACCGCCTTTCCCTGCAATTACAGCTGCAAGTCTTTTTGGGGATGTCTCTACCAGCTTTGCACATCTAGAGAGGACATTTCTGCCCATTCTTCTTTGTAGAATATCTCAAGCTCTGTCAGATTGGATGGAGAGCGTCTGTGAACAGCAATTTTCAAGTCTTGCCACAGATTCTCAATGTGATTTAGGTCTGGACTGTCACTGGGCCATTCTAACACATGAATATGCTTAGATGTAAACCATTCCATTGTAGCTCTGGTTGGATGTTTCGGGTCGTTGTCCTGCTGGAAGGTGAACCTCCGCCCCAGTCTCAAGTCTTTTGTAGACTCTAACAGGTTTTCTTCTAAGATTGCCCTGTATTTGGCTCCATCCGCATTCTCATCAATTCTGAGCAGCTTCCCTGTCCCTGCTGAAGAAAAGCATCCCCAAAACATGATTCTGCCACCACCATGTTTCACAGTGGGGATGGTGTGTTCCGGGTGATGTGCAGTGTTAGTTTTCCCCCACACATAGTGTTTTGCTTTTAGGCCAAAATGTCCAATTTTGGTCTCATCTGAGCAGAGCTCCTTCTTCCACATGTTTGCTGTGTCCCCCACATGGCTTCTCCCAAACTGCAAACAGGACTTCTTATGGCTTTCTTCCACCAATGGCTTTCTTCTTCTCACTCTTCCATAAAGGGCAGATTTGTGGAGCGCACGACTAATAGTTGTCCTGTGGACAGATTGTCTCACCTGAGCTGTAGATCTCTGCAGCTCCTCCAGAGTTCCCATGGGCCTCTTGGCTGCTTCTCTGATGAATGCTCTCCTTGCCCGGCCGGCCAGTTAAGGACAGGCATCTCCAAACTACGGCCCTCCAGCTGTTGCGGGACTACACATCCCATGAGGCACTGTAAAACTCTGATTATCACAGACATGACTAGGCATGATGGGAGTTGTAGTTCCTGAACAACTGGAGGGTCATAGTTTGATGGTCATGTCTTGGTAGGGTTTCAGTTGGGCCATACACTTTCCATTTTCCCATGATGGATTGAACAGCGCTCCGTGAGATGGTCAAAGCTTGGGAGATTTTTTTATAACCTAACCCTGCTTTATACTTCTCCACAACTTTATTCCTGACCTGTCTGGTGTGTTCCTTGGCCTTCATGATGCTGTTTGTTCACTAAGGTTCTCTAACAAACCTCTGAGGTCTTCACAGAACAGCTGTATTTATAATACAGTAAATTACACACAGGTGGACTCTATTTACTAATTAGGTGACTTCTGAAGGCAATTGCTGCCACTAGATTTTAGTAAGGGGTATCAGAGTAATGGGGGGGGGGGGGTGAATACCAATGCACGCCACAATTTTCATATATTTAGTTGTAAAAAATATTAAAAACCATTTATCATTTTCCTTCCACTTCACAATTATGTGCCACTTTGTGTCGGTCTATCACATAAAATCCCAATAAATACATTTATGTTTTTGGTTGTAACATGACAAGATGTGGACAATTTCAAGGGGTATGAATACTTTTGCAAGGCACTGTGAGGAATCAATGGTTGATGATACTGGTTGGGATTGGCTTATATTCAGTGACCCCGCCTACCTCCTCGCTGTGTGCCATCTTCCTGCCCTCCGGAGACTCTACGGAGTTCTGTCCCAGGTATTTGTAGTAATCCCCAGTGCTGGGCTGCTTATTGAAGTTCCTTGACTTTCGGCAGGAGTCGGCCCTTCGTAGCCCCTCGGGACTGCTTTCTCGCGATGTCAACTGCAAACAGACAAACAAGGCTCAGCGTGAGAGACTGCAGATCATGTCAAGTATCAGCGACAACTACAGTGATTGACAGCTTCCACAGGGATCGCTAAGTGGAATCAATGTGACCACAATAATGTTTGCACTCATAGTTTTCCTTTAGCCCCCCCCCCCCCTCACAAAGTATCACAAATACCTGTTGATCCTGCCAGTGAAGTCCACCTAAAGCAGCTTCCTGTGATGGGGTGACAACAATGCTGCACTGCTTCTAAATGCAAAGCAGAGTTGTCATTCTCATGTAGGTGGTGTCTGCTTGCACTAGAGTGAAAGGAAAAGATGTAGGGCGGTGTGCAGGGCTGCTGCTTGACTATTTTGCACCCTAGGCAAGACTAAAAAACACCTTGCCCAAAAAGCCGCACGCCCAGCCCAGCGGTGGGGGAGGGGGCGCTAGTCTTGCTTAAGGCATGGGTGATTTCAGCAGTGTCAGAGCAGACTCACCGGGGCAGGATGATTTTGCCTACGTCTGGAGACCTGATGGTGCCCGACTCCCCCGCTGTGCCCGCCTCATCCGGCTCCCCAGTGTCCCCTCCCCACTGTCGTCCTCTGCCTCCCCAGCTATGCCCGCCTTCTCACGCTCCCCAGTGTCCCCTCCCCACCGTCCTCCTCTGCCTCCCAAGCTGTGCCCACCTTGTCCGCCTCCCCCGTGTCCCCTCTCCACTGTCCTCCTCTGCTTCACCAGCTGTGTCCACCTTGTCCGGCTCCCCAGTGTCATTTTCCCACTGTCCTCCTCTGCCTTTCCAGCTGTGCCCGCCTTGTCTGGCTCCCCAGTGTCCCCTTTACACTGTCCTCCTCTGTCTCTCCAGCTGTGCCCATCTTGTCCGTCTCCCCAGTGTCCCCTCCCCACTGTTGTCCCCTGCCTTTTCAGCTGTGCCCATCTTGTCCGTCTCCCCAGTGTCCCCTCCCCACTGTTGTCCCCTGCCTTTTCATCTGTGTCCGCCTTGTCTGACTCCCCAGTGTCCCCTTTACACTGTCCTCCTCTGTCTCTCCAGCTGTGCCCATCTTGTCCGTCTCCCCAGTGTCCCCTTCACACTGTCCTCCTCTGTCTCTCCAGCTGTGCCCGTCTTGTCCGTCTCCCCAGTGTCCCCTCCCCACTGTTGTCCCCTGCCTTTTCAGCTGTGCCCGTCTTGTCCGTCTCGCCAGTGTCCCCTTACCACTGTCCTCCTCTGGGGAGCCGGACAAGGCAGGCACAGCTGGGGAGGGGCAGTGTCTCCTTCCCACTGTCCTCCTCTGCCTCCCCAGCTGTGCTCGCCTTGTCTGGCTCCACAGTGTCCCCCCTACTGTCATCCTCTGCCCCTCCGGCTGTGTCCGCCTCGTCCGGCTCCCCAGTGTCCTCTCCCCACTGTCCTCCTTTTCCTCCCCAGCTGTGCCTGTCTCGTTCGGCTCTCCAGATGTCACCCTCCTCACAGGCTGAGCTACTGCGACCTCCTCTAAAACAGCCATGACGGATGTCCTCCACGGCTGCTGCTTTCTCTGGAGAATCAGTCAGCGCCCCAGCCCTTCTTTAGCCCCTCATGTTCCCCCGGCCAGGTTTGTGGGGAAGTCAGCGGCCGTGGTTGCGCCCCCTAGGCAGCAGTGCGCCCTAGGCAGCTGCCTAGTTTGCCTAGTGGGAGCTCCGACCCTAGAGGCGTGGCTAACAGCATTGTCACCTCAGAGTTAGCCTGTAGCTTGTCGAACAGTACCTGACCAAACCTAGTAGTGCCCCCTGCTGTCTGGATTGGCAGCACTGCCTTTGTTGCTGAAACCATCCCTCTATGAGCTGCAGTGCCTGGGAGGAGGAGCGTGTGAGACACAAATGAAGGAGGATTTGGCTCAGTCAGGGAAGGTAAAAACTTTTTTTACATTTTATTTATGAGGCCTCTGCCTGCAGTTGAAACATGTATAAATTGCCAGGAAAAGGGGGGGGGTGAAAATGTGCCCCCCTCAATCATACCAGGCCACATGTCCTTAAAATGGGGGTCTCCCCTGGCAAAGCACCCATGTTGAGGCAGGGCCTCTGTGACGGAACCGCGACCCACACTGTGGATTTGGGCTTCCGTCAGAATACCGCTTCCTTCAGTCTTGAACATAGATATCAGATACTCTAGCCGCCCCATACAAAACTAGCCAAGAACTTAGCTTGTATGTATCTGGAACCTTTATTGAACAAACTCACACACAATATATACCACACAGGAGGACATCCCCCTCCTGATCAGATTACCCCACCAGGTCAGGTGCCTGATTATAGTATCATATGAAGATGAACTTGTGTACAGAAATATAATTTACCTGAACTAATTATCTAGCAATATGTGAATGGGAATGCAGACCTAGACAATGTTATCGTTAACATGTTAATTACCTCAGCACTGAAACAAGGCTAAAACAAAATACATTACACATTATCCTAAGTATAAACACAGAACCCACAGTAGACAAAAGGTGAGTAAATCAGCATAATCAATAATGTGTGAAAGACAGGTAATTGAGCTGATGATATTAGCATCAGCTAGGAGTCTGACTGTGTGAAGCAGTCTCTTATTGACAATAGGCAGCTAGGCCTTTAACATAGATCCTGGGCCTAGAGTCCCAGAGTCTTCATATACTCCTTGAGATATATTGTTGACAAATATTACTGTCTTATTTGAGTAATCCAAACCATATTCTCAGTGTCCATTAAGTCCATCATTTTCTTGGTCACCCTGTGTCCCTAATAGGCACAGGGTGACTTACACATAAGAGGGGCCGGGGGAGCTGAGAGAAGGGATTTCTCAACCTCTCTGAGGTAAGCTGGGTTCCAAGGGCCCCCCCAACCAAAGTGACTCCTGTCACAGTCGGGTTCCCTTTAAAGCCAGGGCCTATAGTCAGTAGGCAAGAGGCTAGCCTGTGGTCTCCTCCAAAAGCCTCTGTCCTGAGTGAGTTTGTCACAGCCTCATCTCCACACCTCTGAACCTATGGAACTTAATAATAAGGGTGCCTTTAGAAGTAAATGAGTAGTACCCCTACAAAAAGTCACAAAAAAAAGATGTAACCTAGAAATAAAGACACCCAAATCTTTTATAAGTCCATTATTTAAAAAAAATAAAATACCTAAAATATATCCCTCATTGTAAATTCATCGTCAATCCTCGCCAAAGAAAAAAGAGAAAACTGACGACTCACCACACACAACTCCCCGGTGGCAACACTAGGGGGGGTCCTAGTGGAAGAAAAACTGAGCAATAGCATGCAATGTCAAGCGGCAGCTGCCAAAGCCTGCAGATTATTAGCATGCATAAAAAAGGGGATATACATCAGAGATAAAATTATAAACCTGATACTTTATAAAACTCTGGTCCGGCCACATCCGGAGTATTCTGTCCAGTTCTGGTCACCCATCCTCAGAAAGGATGTGCTGTAACTGGAGAGAGTCCAAAGAAGGGCAACAAAACTAATTAGGGGATTGGAGGACCTTAATTACCAGGAGTGACTACAAGCACTAAATGTATTCTCGCTGGAAAAGAGATGCCAGAGAGGGGACATGATCGCAATTTTCAAATATCTCAATGGTGATCCCAGCATAGGAAAAAAACTGTTCAGACTCAGGGAGTGTTAGAATACACGTGGCCACTTAATGAGATTGTAGGAGAAGCAGTTTAACCGTAAGCTGCGTAGGGGGTTTTTCACTGTCAGGGCGGTAAGAATGTGGACCTCTCTTCCACAATTGGTGGTATCAGTGGGGAGTATTGATACTTTTAAAAGACTCTTGGACGTGCATCATAAAGAACACAATATACAGGGATATGGGAGATGATTATTATCACTGACACATACACACACCTACACAGGTTGAACTGGATGGACTATTGTCTTTATTCAACCTTAACTACTATGTTACTATGATACTATGTTACTATGTTACTATGATACTATGATACTATGTTACTATGATACTATGTTACTATGATACTATGTTACTATGATACTATGATACTATGATACTATGATACTATGTTACTATGATACTATGTTACTATGATACTATGTTACTATGATACTATGTTACTATGATACTATGATACTATGTTACTATGATACTATGTTACTATGATACTATGTTACTATGATACTATGTTACTATGATACTATGTTACTATGATACTATGTTACTATGATACTATGTTACTATGATACTATGTTACTATGATACTATGTTACTATGATGATGGGGGGGGGGGGGTAAGTACCACGCTTCAGGGGTGATGGTTATGGCTAAGTGTTAAATCATGTAAAAATCAAATGGATAAATATAATAATATCAGATCTTCAATATCCTAAAAGCCAGTGTACCAGAAAAAATTATACACATATTCCATAAGTAATATATAAAATTATATCTGTGCCATGATGACGATGTAACCATATAAATGTATTGATAATAAATATAAAGTGCAATAGTATTCTTTTTAAATCTATATTTAAAATGCTTATAAGAAGTAATGTGGGATTGTGCAAATAAAAAATGGTATAGAAGGTGATAATAGTGATATTTAAAGTGCAAAAATCAAAGTGTCATGATTTCAATTCCATATTTTTTTGTTATAGTTTTGATACAATATATGGAAGTAAAATCAAGAAACTTTAATTTTTGCACTTTAACCACTTTAGCCCCAGCCCTATTTCGGACACTTTTTGTTCACAAGTTAAAACCAGTATTTTTTCCTAGAAAACTACTTAGAACCCCCAAACATTATATATATTTTTTTAGCAAAGACTCTGGAGAATAAAATGTCGGTCATTGCAAAATTTTTTGTCACGCGGTATTTGCGCAGCGGTCTTTAAAACGCCATTTTTTTGGAAAAAATTTGAAAAATCACATTTCACTAATTTAAAAAAATACTAAACAGTAAAGTTAGCCCATTTTTTTTGTATATTGTGAAAGAACATGTCACGCCAAGTAAATAGATACCAAACATTTTACGGTTTAAAATTGCGCCCCCCTGTGGGATGGCGACAAACTACGGTCAATAGAGATCTCAATCTGCGACGCTTTAAATTTATTTAACGGTTACCAGTTTTGAGTTAGAGTGTAGCTCTTTTTTTTAAATTATTGCCCACGCTCTGGCGATCGCGGCGATACCTCACATGTGTGGTTTGAACAGCGATTTCATTTGCGGCTCGACTTGCGTATACGTTTTTTTTTGTGCGCGAGCTAACGGTGACGGGGGCGGCTAAATTTTTTTTTTTTCCTATTTATTTTTTCTTTTTTTTTAACTTTATTACAGGTTTTTTTAAAAAAAAAAAAAATCTGATCACTTTTATTGCTGTCACAAGCAATGTAAACATCCCTTGTGACAGCAATATGTGTGACAGGTACACTTTATGGAGGGATCGAGGGTCTAAAAGACCCTAGACCCCTCCACTACACTTCCCTGTATGCAAAACGCCAAAAACGGCATTTTTGCATACAGCCGTTTTTTAAATCTGCCGCCTTTTGCGGCACGGTAACCCGGATGTGACGTCATGGACGCCGCCTCCGGGTTACGTCATCGGAGACCCGATCGATGCCGTTTCCGGCATTCATCGGGACTCCATCCAGCCGGCGGACGTGCCGGCTGGGTGCTCGGGGCTCCCGGTGGGACGGGAGCCCCGAGCAAAGCCGCGGAAGGAAAAGGGTCCGGAGCTTCTTTGGGGCGACCTGGAGCGACCTGCATTGACTTCAATGATATGAAGTCCGTGCCGGCCGCTATGAGGTCGCGGTGCGAGCTGCGCACCGCGACTTCACAGGTCGCCCGGGAAAGTCGGGTCGCCCCAATGTGAACGGGGTCTAAAACAAACCATTCAGTTTAAAAGAGAAATGAAAGGCAAAACATTTGTGTATAGATTAAAAAAAAAAAACATAACCTTATATTACCTTTTCCCCTTCTTCATAAGTTATCACATTCCCACTGGCCTCAGCTGCATAAAAGCCAGGGGAGGAGAAACAGCAGCACACTGAGCTTACCAGAGAATGGCTGTGCACAGCGGGGGCATGTCAGGATAAGTCTAATCATTGACGGGAGAACACTGAGTTCCCGGCATAGCTAAAGAACTGACCATGCTGTGCTCTCCTGCTTAGTGTGGTCAGTTTTTAATAGGAAGGCAGAAGGACTGGCAGGATCACCCGGGATGTCACACAAAGGAAGCAATACAAAGAGAACAGGAGACTTCCTCATACCAGTACATGGTACAGCAGCCACATATCAGGAACATGAAGTGTTGGGGTAACAAACGCTTTAAAGCGGAATTCCACCCCCCCCTCCAAAAATTTAAAGCCAGCAGCTACACACACTGTACACATACTGTAGCTGCTGACTTTTAACATTAGGACACTTACCTGTCCTGGAATCCAGCGATGTCGGCACCGCAGCCGATGTTTCCATCGGCTATCGGGTGCAGCCCCACCATTGCCGGTGAGGGAACCCGGCAGTGAAGCCTTGCGCCTTCACGGCCAGGTCCTTACTGCGCATGCCAGAAGCACGCTGCGCTCGGTAATTGGCCTGGAAGCAGAGGGAGGAGGAGGGGGCCGAACCTCGCCGTCGGCACCACGGCCGATGTTTCCAGCAGCTGTTGGGTGCTGGCACCGCCATTGCCGGTGAGGGAACCCAGCAGTTAAGCCTTGCGGCTTCACGGCCAGGTCCTTACTGCGCATGCCAGAAGCGTGCTGTGTTCAGTAATTGGCTTGGAAGCAGTGGGAGGAGTAGGGGGCAGAACCTCTGATGTACCTCGCCATCGGCACCACAGCCGATGTTTTCATCGGCTATCGGGTGCTGCCCCTGCTATTGCCTTTGAGGGAAGGAGCAGAGGGAGGAGTAGGGGGCCAAACCTCTGACGTACCTCGCCACAGCGAGGTCCGACAGAAGTGGGGAAAGGGGACCTGTCAAAAACAGGTACCCGCTCCCCCCCCCTGAAAGGTGCCAAATGTGGCACCTGAGGGGGGGGGGGGGAGGAGACAGATAAGCGGAAGTTCCACTTTTGAGTGGAACTCCACATTAAGTAGTGAAACGTCTTGAAGATCACAGAACAAGTCCAGTTGAACGTGACCAATTACGATGAGCTCCACCATGACCTGGACACAAGAGAACCTACACAGGGTCACGCCACACCTGCAGTGCCACTCCGCCCAGCACGGGTGCAGTTAATAGCTTGGATAGCTGTGTGAAGCACACAATAATTAGAGTCTTCTAAGTAAATAGCCCATTGAAGGCGTTTGTTGAATTATGTAAATGGGAATTCTCTGGCAGGCATGCAAAATCTACTTTTTGCATATTTCGCAGGCTTAACAGCTCAGCTAAAATATCCCCAGCTGAAGTTTTTTTTTCTCGCCAATTACGAGACAAGGGGCTTTATCACTTCGTTCATCAACGCGCCAGCTTAGCGCAAAACATTCTGTAAAAAATAATTAGGCAGTAATAACTTAATACGGGTTTATTCCAAATGGGATTTTCCAGCTTAAAAGTTATATATGCGCTGACCGAGTGGCTAGAAAACGTGACGGTACAGCGATGGTGGCGTTCAAAGTGCAACGTCAATGGAAATGGTTTCTAAAGGCTCAGTCCACCCAAAAAGGATATTCTTGGTATAGATGGGGTCTAGTGGGCTAAGCCGGTCCCTGATTTATTATTTTTTTTTTTTTGTAATTGCTCCTAAGGGTGCAACATAAAGGGTCCGGGTTTGCTGAAGACTCCTTGTAGGGAGATAGAGGTGAAAAGATCGAAAAGAGAAACGGCCTTCATGCCAAAATGGTACATGTAGAAATGGAAAACCCCCAACAGAAAGGGACTTTAATGGCCCAACTAGATATAGATGAGTAAAGATAATCATTCTAAAAAAAATAATTTATTGAATGATACATTAACCAGTTCTGGACCGGAAGGATTTGACCCCTTAAAGCGGAGTTCCGGCCACAGAATCGTTTTAAAAAAAAAAAAATACTTGCTAAATAGTAATCCACTGCCCTTCATACATCCGCTAATCCGGTTTTACACAGTTTAATAAGTGATTTGCAATCATAAAATCTTACTTTAGAAATCGTTTGCTGAGCGCCGCCATCTTTGTTGTGGTCACCCGAAGCCGCAGTATGAAAATGTATGCCCTGCTTCCTGGTTCTTGCTGGATGGGGCAGATGAATGCAGCGCGAAATCTCGCGCATGCCCAGTACTAAGCGATCGGCATAGTAAGGGTTTCCATAGGGACGCCCATCATCGCGTCATTTCCTGTTTGCAAATAACGCAATGAGAGGAGCGGCTGGCTACCTACGTCACTGCCCATTGCCTCCTGGGAGTGATGAGTAAGAGCTCCCAGGATGCATTGCAGGACAGGAAGTGATGGCGCGGGCCGTGGCCGCAGAGGGAGGAAGTAGAAGGAAAGGTAAGTATATTTTCTTCTGAAACAAGGTAAGTAAAAAAAAAAAAAATCGGGAATATCCAATTGTTTTTCAGGTGACACTAAGGAAGTGGATGGCACAAAATCTATTGTGACGATTTTGCGGCCGGAACTTCGCTTTAATGACCAGGCCATTTTTTGCGATTCGGCACTGCGTTATTTAACTGACAATTGCTTAGTCGTGCGACGCTGTACCCAAATAAAATTGATGTCCTTTTTTTCCCCACAAACAGAGCTTTCTTTTGGTGGTATTTGAACACCTCTGCGATTTTTATTTTTTGCGCTATAAACAAAAAAAGAGGAACAAATCTGAAAAAAAAAAAACAATATTTTTCACATTCTGCTATATAACATTCCCAAAAAAAATTTAAAAATCAATTTTTTTTCATCATTTTAGGCCAATTTGTTTTCTGCTTCATATTTTTGGTAAAAAAAAAACAGTAAGTGTGTATTGATTGGTTTGCGCAAAAGTTATTGCGTCTACAAACTAGGGGAAAGATTAATGTAATTTTTATTGTTTTTTGTTTAATAGTAATGGCGGCGATCTGCGATTTTTAGCGGGACTGCGACATTGCGGCGGACAGATCGGACCCCTAACTGACATTTTTTTACACTTTTGGGGGGGACCAGTGACATTACTACTGTAATCAGTGCTAAAAAATACTGTTACTGTTACTGTATTAATGCCATTGGCAGGGAAGGGGTTAACACAGTGGGTGATCAGAGGTTAAATGAAAGCCTAAGGGCGTGTTTTTAACTGTATGGGGGCAGGGCTTTTGAAATAATCACAGAGACCTGTGATCCTATATAGAAGGATCACAGGCGCTCTGTGATCATTCCAGAGAGAACGGTCAGATGTGTTTACAACAGTTGACCGTCCTTCTCTCTCAGTGGGGAGCGATCGCGGTTGGCTGGCTGCAATCGGAGCCGCCAGCCCCGTGCATCGGAGTCTCCGCTGCCGAGTGGGGGCGGGAGCGCGCCGCTGGTGGTGCGCGCTCGCCCTTCTAGCAGTTGGCGTGCGACCGATGAACAGTTACGTCGGTTCGCGCAGGAGGGGCTGCCTGCCTCAGTAAAACTGCAGTGGTCGGTCCTTAAGTGGTTAAAAACAGACAACAAAGCTATAAATGGTGGTCAAAGTATCAGATATGGACAACAAGGTGGAGAACCTCAGCATACATAAGCATTGGTATAGACCAGTGTTCCTCAACCTTTTTTCAGTCAAGGCACCCTGCAAAATTATGGACAGTCTTGAGGCGCCCCATTCTATATGGCGGCTGGGGGCGAGGAGGAAGGCTTCTAAGCTCGGGATGTGGGCCCCAGTGAGGGTGTGGGCCAAAATATAGAGGAGTAGGGCTACTTAGAGTGGTATCTTGGGCCGATGCAGAGTTTGAGTCCTACCTTCCTCCCGGAGCTCGCGGTACTAGGCCGCGGCGGGCGCACAGGCGGCTGGATCACGTGTAGACCATAGAAGCTGAACGAGGGAGATCTGGCTCAGAGGGCTCCAAATACAGGTATGAATCGCAGCTGCTGAATGAGGACTGTGCAGCAGTGATGGTTGTGGTCGTGTCCTGGCCAAGATCACTGGGATGGCGAAGGATTTTTCTCCGTGGCCTGGGAGCTCCTCTAGAGTGCAACCGGCGCGGTTGACGTCCAGACACCCCCCCTGGCACCCTATTCTAAAATGTAAAAACTATTCTGATAGTTTTACATAATGCAGCAACATCAATACACCTAGGACATCCAACGTTTTAGTCTTCCAACGCAAATACACTTTTGCAAACTGGTACTGACTAATATTCCATTTTTTTTCTTCTCCCTCAGCTTTCTCCATCACTTCGCTTTGGAGACCCCAAAGCTGATGGAGACAGGCATGGGAGGGGCCAAACAAGGATGATATGCAGGCAATTGACATCATTATCAACTGATGAGGTCATTGGTCGTTAGGAAGTTGGCAGCTAAAAGGTTATAATGGTGTACAATGAAAACCCATGGCTTTGTGTAACTAAAAGGCAGGTTTCATCCACCCACTGGCTTGTACACAATTTTGGGGCAAATTCTGCCAAGGAACCCCTGAAGAAACCTCAAGGCACCCTGGTTGAAAAAGGCTGGTATAGACTATCCCTGTGAGAGCCAAAGGCCTGTCACAGGACACTACCCAGAAGATACCCAACGCGTTTCGGAAGGCTGTCTTCTTCAGGGGTGTGAAGTTCTGTAGTGTACAGCAATCATTTCTACAAGACGAAAAAGGTAGATAAATGCATGAGCATCACCATAATGGTATATAGTCTGGTAGGTACCCAAGTACATTTGAAAATGCACTTACATGATAGCAGAGGTTATACAGAGAAGCCGCCAAATTCATTAAAAGCAATGACAAATTTCCACTGATTATATGAGACTAAAGCCTCTAAAGGTGCAAAAAGTTGTTGTTGCCTCCCATGTGCTCCAACGAGACCTGGCAGACGTCCACATGAGCCCGAGAGAGGGACTTTAGGATAAGTAAATGTTGTCTATATAAAAGAGTCACAGGTATCCTTCTTGAATCTCGGTGATCTTTGTGTATTTCTTCCAGATCTGTGCAGTAATCCAGTGTGAGACCTCCTATAATAAAGACCGCTCACTGCTGCCCTCTCTCCTTGTGCAGGGGGACTGGTCTTGTCTCCACCCCTTCAGCCTGTAATAGGTGGAGTCTGCTGGGCCCCTCCCACAGCTCTGCTCTCCCTCCTTCTGCAGGGAGGCTGGTCTTGTCTCCATCCCTTCAGCCTGTAATAGGTGGAGCCTGCTGGGCCCCTCCCACAGCTCTGCTCTCCCTCCTTCTGCAGGGGGGGCTGGTCTTGTCTCTGCCCCCCTCCTGTAATTTTCTGAAGGCAGCCTGTAATAGGTGGAGCCTGCAGGACTCCTCTCACAGCTCTGCTCTCCCTCCTTCTGCAGGGGGGTTGGTCTTGTCTCTGCCCCCCTCCTGTAATTTTCTGAAGGCAGCATGTAATAGGTGGAGCCTGCAGGACTCCTCTTACAGCTCTGCTCTCCTTCCTTGTGCAGGGGGACTGCTCTTGTCTCCTCCCCCTCCTATAGTTTTATGTAGGTAGCCTGTAGTGGGTGGAGCCTGCTGGACCCCTCCCACAACTCAGCCCTCTATCCTTGTGCAGGATGACTGGTCTTGTCTCCTCCCCCTCCTGTAGTTTTATGCAGGCAGCCTGTAGTGCTGGGCCCCTCCCACAGCTCTGTTCAATGCACAGTCAATGTGCAGTGGAATGATGATGTCACAGCTACTTTTACAAGGTAATATTTGAGTTTGCAAAGGCATTTGGGGGACGATAAGTCAGTTTTATGTTCATTTGATTATTGAGAAATATATTAAAAAGATTGTTTTTGTGCCCAGAGTTTGGCTTTAACGTAGTACTAAAGGCAAGGGTCAGCTTTTATTTAATTGGTTAAAACTTTTATCCCAAAAGAAACAAAAAAAGGTTTCTGATACTGCTTAAAAAGTGTTAGCTGGAGCTCTAAATCTACTAGTTGATCTACTGTAGTAGTCTATAGTCTATAATCTATGGCAAACCCTGGCACCCCAGATGTTTTGGAACTACATTTCCCATGATACTCATCTACAGAGTGCAGGAGCATCATGGGAAATGTAGTTCCAAAACATCTGGGGTGCCAAAGTTCGCCATCTACTAGTCCATGTAACGCTACCCTCTCCAGACACTGCTAGTTTCTGAGGGTGGCTCCGTTGCTCCTCCACAGACAGAGGAGATGCCCAAAGACAGGTGGTGTGTCACTGACCATATCACCAGGTGGAAAAAAAAGAAGGAAAACAAATGAAGCCATCATTTCTAAGGAGTGGGAAGCTGCCATATATAACATTTTTGTTTTTGGTTTGGATACCAGTTTAAGGCTCAAAGAATACATGAGTGAGCGGGTCATTACCAGGCAAAGGGAGAGAATTTCCAGGGTTAACAATTTACACCGCTTAAAATATTAGAATTACGAGTTCCTAAGAAACTTCAAGGTTGGGTGCTTGGCCAAATGTCCTTCCTTTGCAAATCTACTGGGCTTGCTGCCAGCATCGGGCATCTAAGGGGAAGCTATAATGGCCTTTGGATAAACGTGTGTGAATACCTCGTGCACTGCTACAAATAGGACTTTGTGATCAAAAAACAAAAACCAAATAAAGTGTGAGGTGTATAATAAGAAATATATAAAATTTACTGCATTAGAGGACTGGTGCTCCCACTCAGTGTGCTCCCACACATTGTAAATCTTGTTAAAAGTTAGTGGTGCGCTGTCCAGTGGCGGCTGGTGCATTAGGGGGGCAGGGGCGCCTTCCCCCCCTATCCATGCGTCCGGCCCCCTTATCTACATGCGGGGCGCCGGACGCATGGAGTTCAATGGGACTTTTTTTTTTTCAACCATGTGATTAGCGCCAGAGGCTCTAATAGGCTAAAAAAAAGGTGGGCTCGGGGCACAGAGCAATGCGCCCCGAGCCCACCCAGTTGTGTGGCAATAGCGAATGAATATTTGAGCTATTGTCACACGGATCCTCCTCCTGGCCAATCAGGAAGTGGGTTCTTAGACCCGTTTCCCGATTGCCTGAAAGGCAAAGCTATGCCATTGGCCAAGGTGAAGGAGGAGGAGGAGGAGGGAGGACTCGAGGAGACACATCAGACTGAGGAAAAGCCACCTCCACTATCCATGCGTCCAGCCCCCTAATCTACATGCGGGGCGCCGGACGCATGGAGTTCAATGGGGCTTTGGGTCCTGAGACCCGTTTCCCGATTGGCCGAAAGGCGAAGCCATGCCATTGGCCAAGGAGGAGGAGGCAGGACTCGAGGAGATGCAGCAGACTGAGGAGAAGCCGCCATCGCTGCCTGCCTGCCCACCCTTCACGTTGAGTGAGCCGGCACTGGCGCTGTCCCTTTAAACAATAATCTAAAGTAATTAAAATGATACTCACTTATTACTATTGTAAACTAAATAGAATCCTATTAATCATAGTGTAAACATATGTGAATTCTTTTTCTTAATCTAGACACAAAAACCTCAATTAAACATAAAATCTCAAGTCTCCCAAGGCTTACAACCTTTATACAAAATAAATCCTCAAAGCACGTAGATTAATCCATAAAATGTGCACCTAGTCCAAGCTTTTCTTTCAGTGACATGTGGCATTAGCAAAGATGGCATTTCTTACCGCCCTTCCAGTTTGCGCATGGCCAGAAGTGACGTCACTAACTCCTCCCGACGCGTTGCGTCACTCATAGAGTTACATAGTTAGTCAGGTTGAAAAAAGACACAAGTCCATCTGTTTCAACCAAAAAAGTCACGTGACTAGCGACGCATGTGTAAACCAGAAAGGGCCGTGAGAAACGCCATCTTTGCGATTGTATTTTATTGTCGTTTTAAGTGTTTTATATAGTTGTGAGTGCATTACTATTAAAATAAAAGAGTTTTTAAGCTTTATGGGGTACACTATGAATATTCTCCCCTTCCCTTGCACTATACAGCATGGAGTAACAGCAAGGTTCAGTCTCTTAAAGGGACCCCCAAGCGTGAATTAGCTGTAAAAAGCTGGAGGTGGATACGCATAGATTTTATACTAAAGCACAAGTGACCTATTCATGTTTAGGTCTACATTCTAAGGTGAGCGAGCATTACACTTATTGGTGGAGGAATGCACGGGTGATTGGGAAAAAACAAACACACACATACATACATTATATATATATATATATATATATATATATATATATATATATATATATATATATATATATATATATATAGCAGAGGGGCGGAGGATGGTTTTAGTAGAGCAGTGGACAGTGTCAGTAGGGCAGAAATTGGTGTCAGTAGGTTATTCATTTTTTTTTTTTGCCATTTTATTTTTTTTATTTTTTACAATCATTGTTTATTATTATTATTTTTTTTTTGCAATTTTTTAGGAGCCTTATTGGGGCTTTGGTGAAATATCAGGGGCCTAAACAGACCACTGATGTCTCACTTTTGAGACAGAGAATAGGACTGAGGACAGAGATTCCCCAGTCACCTTTCTCTGCAGCCAAGCAGCAGGGGGAATCTGCACAGCACAGGGTGATTAGGGTGTGCCCAGGCACACCTGGCACACCCTGTGCTTACACCTATGGCTTGGACTATGTGCACATTATGTGGATTAATCTATGTGCTTTGAGGATTTATTTTGTATAACGGTTGTAAGTCTTAAAAGACTTGAATATTGATTTGGTTCTTTCGGTTCACTCTTAGGCTGCATTCACACTTGAGCGTAGCGTTTTCGCTCGGTTTTTAACCGCGATTTAACTGCGATTTTTACCGCAATTTTACCGCGTTTTTCAGGCGTTTTTGGAGGCAGGCATTGACATCTAGCAAAAACGCTGGTAATCAGCCTAAGAAGAAGCTCCGGTACTTTTTTCAGCTACAGGCGTTTTCCTTCAGGGGACAAAACGCTCAGATGTGAACAGGGCCCATTGAAATGAATGGGATTTTGATTGTTGGGCGTTTTGGATTTTCACAGATGAGCGTTTTATGAGCTGAAAAACGCTCAGGTGTGAACAGGGCCGTAGGAATTCATGTTTATGTGTCCAGATTTTAAAAAATTCACATAACGGCTTTTGTTCAACTTAACTTTGCATTTGTTTTTTCAAATTAATAATATATTTTATATATATCATTTTTATTATTTGTAAAAAATCTCCATTTTAAAAAATTTAAATTTATTACAAAATATTTTGTGCAGTCTTGGGTTTCTAATAAGAAAGCCCAGAATTAGCTTTGCACTTGTTGACTGGTCCCACAAACTGAAGATCTACATGGCACCATCTCTACTAGGAGGGGTGGGTTGTCCTTCCTCTGAGTCATTTAGCTGACTCATTAAGCTGTGTATGTCTTTGTGCAAACTGATATGTAGCTATTAGATCTGTTTGGAGGAGGAATGTCCCTTCTCTGAGTCATCAGCTGAGTGTAGAACCTGATATTCAGATATAAAGTATGTATTCACAGCAGTAAACCAGCTATTTGAACCCCCAGGGTATTATATATTTCCATTGAACACCTGGTGACAAAGGGTAGATATGAAATATTTGTAGCACCCTCTACTGTGCTAGAAGTGTAGATAGTTTTTTTTGTTTGGTGTAGGTAAATTTGAGCAGGCTTGGCTGGCCTGTCTGTGTTTTTTCCTGGGTTGGGCAGAGATCCAGGGAGAGCTGAATGGCTCACAGGCAGCATCACTGAGACCTCCCCCCTACTTCTGGAACTTACTGGAAACTTCCAAAAGAATGGGAGGGGGAAGTAAGGTGGAGCTGCCTGGAGTATTCTGAGGGCCTTGACCAATCCCCAACCTGGGTTTGCCCCCCCATAAGTACCCAGCCCCCAGCTGGGGAGGAGTGTTCGGGTGGAAGCTGGAGATGGAGTGTTAGGCTGTTGGTGGCCTTTAAGCAAGCTCCCCAGTCTGGAGAGGGGGGTGACCTTGTGTGTGCATGAGACCCTCTCAAGACACACAGAGGTGTCCTGGCCAGGGGGCAAAGGGGGCAAGGAGAGGACAGTTGGAGAACACTGCTAGGCAAGTCCCCAGAAGGAACAGGAATTGCCAAGAGGGCTGGTGAGTGACACACAGTCAGGAGGACTGAGATTAAACACCCAAGAGGACTGGGATGGAGCAGTCTGGGATGGGTGCAGAGCCAGTCAGGAGGACTGTGGTGGCATGGGCAGTGTAAAGGGGCAGCTGCAGTCAGGAGGGGTGGCAGTGTCTGAAGAAGTAGAACTGGGAGCAGTAGCCCCAGATAGCACAGCTAGCACTAAAGAATTCCATTTTTACTACATCAAAGGGGCCCGTGGTCCAGATTAAGCTGAGTCTGAAATCTGTGCTAGCTGGTCCTGAGAGTGATAGTCTGCAAGCAAGTGAGTCCTGGAGGTAGAAGAGGAGATCATGTATATACTGGAGTGTATATACAGTGCATCCGGAAATAATTCACAGTGCTTCACTTTTTCCACATTTTCTTATGTTATACCATTATTCCAAAATTGATTAAATTCATTATTTTCCTCAAAATTCTACAAACAATCTCCCATAATGACAACGTGAAAGAAGTTTGTTTGAAATCTTTGCAAATTTATTAAAAATGTATTAAAAATGAAAAACGAAAACAAATCACGTGCACAAGTATCACAGCCTTTGCCATGACACTCAATTAAGCTCAGATGCATCCTATTTCCACTGATCATCCTTGAGATGTTTTTACAACTTGATTAGAGTCCACCTGTGGTAAATTCAGTTGACTGGAAAGAATTCGGAAAGTCACACACCTATCTATATAAAGTCCCACATTTAGCAGTGCATGTCAGAGCACAAACCAAGCCATGAAGTCCAAAGAATTGTCTGTAGACCTCCGAGACAGGATTGTATGGAGGCACAGATTGCAGGTCCCAATGAGCACAGTGACCTCCATCATCCGTAAATGGAAGAAGTTTAGAACCACCAGGACTCTTCCTAGAGTGGGCTGCCTGGCCAAACTGAGCGATCGGGGGAGATGGGCCTTAGTCAGGGAGATGACCAAGAACCCGATGATCACTCTGACAGAGCTCCAGTGTTTCTCTGTGGAGAGAGGAGAACCTTCCAGAAGAACAACCATCTCTGCAGCACTCCGCCAATCAGGCCTGTATGGTAGAGTGGGCAGACGGAAGCCACTGCTTAGTAAAAGGCACATGACAGCCCACCTGGAGTTTGCCAAAAGGCAGCTGAAGGACTCTCAGACCATGAGAAACAAAATTCTCTGTTCTGATGAAACAAAGATTGAACTCTTTGGCCTGAATGGCAAGCATCATGTCTGGAGGAAACCAGGCACTGCTCATTACCTGGCCAATACCATTTTTTAGCAGCAGGAACTGGGAGACTAGTCAGGATTGAGGGAAAGATGAATGCAGCATTGTACAGAGACATCCTTGATGAAAACCTGCTCCAGAGCGCTCTGGACCTCAGACTGGGACAAAGGTTCATCTTCCAACAGGACAACGACCCTAAGCACACAGCCAAGATAACAAAGGAGTGGCTACGGGACAACTCTGTGAATGTCCTTGAGTGGCCCAGCCAGAGCCCAGATTTGAACCCGATTGAACATCTCTGGAGAGATCTGAAAATGGCTTTGCACCGACCCTCCCCCATCCAACCTGATGGAGCTTGAGAGGTCCTGCAACGAAGAATGGGAGAAACTGCCCAAAAATGGGTGTGCCAAGCTTGTAGCATCATACCCAAAAAGACTGGAGGCCGTAATTGGTGGCAAAGGAGCTTCACCAAAGTATTGAGCAAAGGGTGAGATACTTATGTATATGGGATTTTTTTTTTTTTTTTAATAAATTTGCAAAGATTTCAAACAAACTTCTTTCACATTGTCATTATGGTGAATTGTTTGTAGAATTTTGAAGAAAATAATGAATTTAATCCATTTTGGAATAAGGCTGTAACATAACAAAATGTGGAAAAGTGAAGCGCTGTGAATACTTTCCGGATGCTCTGTAGTTCAAGTCTCTACAGAGTTTCATTGATCAAAAAGGCATCCCATATGCACCCTTCCCCATCCAAGTTCAATTCCCCTAATAAAAAAAAACAAAGCTGCAAGGAATTCTTGTCTCTGAGTGACTGGAAATTTGTGCGCCTGGCTGTGCAGCGTGGGAGACAAAACATTCCCCAGCGGCCCCTATCAGGAGTACCTCTACATATTTATATGCAATAATTCATATCCACTTGATTAACCACTTCCCGTGAATCGGTGTACCTGTACGTCGGCTCGGAGAAGTGGTTGCAGCGGGATGATCTGCAGCTGCAGGCATCACCCCGGTAACGTTCTTTAGAGCCAACGGTCGGCTTTCAGACGACAACAGCCGATGCGGCTCAGGAGCCGCTCAGCCATTATCCAAGCGAGCGAGAGGGGACGCCCCCGTTCCTGCCGCAGCTCTGCCTGGGTCTCCCGTCCCACCGGGAGACCCGAGCCACCATCCGGCACGTCCGCCGGCTGGTTGGAGTCCCGACCAAAGCCGGATTCAGTTTTAAATCGGGTCTCCGATGCATTAACCCAGAAGCGACGTCATGACGCCACTTCCGATTTACTCGGCTGCTAACGGCGCTGAATTTAAAAGACGGTCAGTATTCAAAAATACAGATTTCGGCATTTTGAATACTTCGAAGTGCAGTGGAGGGATTTGGTGTCTTTTAGACCCCCGATCCCTCCATAAAGAGTACCTGTCACTGCCTATTACTGTCACAAGGGATGTTTACATTCCCTGTGAAAGCAAAAAAGTGATCAGTTTTATTTATTTTAAAAAAACAGTGCTAAAAATAAAAAATGAAATAAAATAAATAGGATTTATTTATTTTTTTAAGTGCCCCCGTCGCCATGAGCTTGCGCACAAAAGAAAGCACAAACGTAAGTCGCGCCTGCAAATGAAAACGGTGTTCAAACCACACATGTGAGGTAACGCCACGATCGCCAGTGCGAGAGCAATAATTATATAAAAAGACCTTCTCTGTAACTTTAAAATATTAACTGTTAAAATGTTTTAAAGAGTTGCCTATGAAGATTAAGTACTGTAATTTGTCTCAATAAGATATAGCAAAAGTCCATCAGTTCATTTAGTGCACACTGGATACATTTGTGCACTAAATGAATTGATGGACTTTTGCTATATCCTATTTATTTATTTATCAATTTTTTAAATTTAAGTTCATATTTATTTCAGCACTTAGCACTTTCATTTATCCCAAAGGTGTTCTATCTGGTTGAGGTCATAAAGACATGGATGAGCGAGTTTGTGGTGAAGGAAATTGACTGGCCTGCACAGAGTCCTGACCTCAATCCGATAGAACACCTTTGGGATGAATAATAGCGGAGAATTCTTGTCCAACATCAGTGCCAGACCTCACAAATGCGCTTCTGGAAGAATGGTCAAACTTTCCCATAGACACTCCTAAACCTTGTGGACAGCCTTCCCAGAAGAGTTGAAGCTGTTATAGCTGCAGAGGGTGGGTCAACTCAATATTGAACCCTACGAACTAAGACTGGGATGCCATTAAAGTTCATGTGTGTCCCAATACTTTTGGTGATATAGTGTATGTGAACCCGGCCTAAAGCTGTATTCTGTCCAGAGACCCCACTCTCTTAAGAAATACCCCAGCTCCTTGTAGCTAATAACTGCAGCAATTTCAAAATATCTGGACTGCCCCTTTAACTTACCGAAAATGGTCATGTGATGTGCAGGGTCATCAATATTCTGGTCTTCAGCGTCCAGGTCAATGCCTGGGTGTAGACATTTCCCATTGGCTGTTTAGCGATTGGTTAGATGATGCCGAGGGTTTTCTATTTTCTGATCCTTCATTGAGTGCCCAAGTCGGCACCTGGGTGAGGACATTTCCAATTGGCTGTTTAGCCCCTTAACGGCTAATGGGAAATGTCCACTGGTCACATGTTGTGGTGGGTTTTCTATTTTCTGGTCTTTCATCAAGCGCCCCTAGGTTGATGCCTGGGTTTGGACATGGCCCATTGACTATTTGGTCACTGGACAGCCAATAGGAACGGTCCACTGGTCATGTGATGAAGAGGGTCTTCTATCTTCTGGTCCTTTTTCTGGTGCCCAGGTCAGTGCCTGGGTTTGGACATTGCCCATTGACCATTCAGCCACTGGACAACCAATGGGAAATGTCTATTGGTCACGTGATGTGGCGGGTCTTCTTTTTTCTGGTCTTTCATCAAGTGCCTAGGTGGGTGCCTGGGTTTGGACATTGGCTATTGACTATTCAGTCTTTGGACAGCCAAAGGGAAAGGTCTACTGATAAGGAGTGTCTTTTACCTTCTGGTCCTATTTCAAGTGCCCAGGTCAGTGCCTGGTTTCAACATTGCCCATTGACTATTCAGACACTGGGCAGCCATTGAGAAGTATCTACTGGTCATGTGTTGGAGAGAGTCTTCTAATGTCTGGTCCCTCTTCAAGTGTCCAGTTAAGTGCTTGGGTTATGACATTGCCTATTAACTATTCATACACCGCACAGCCATTGGGAAATGTCTACTGGTAATGTGTTGGAGAGAGTCTTCTAACTTATGGTCCCTCTTCAAGTGCCCAGGTCAGTGCCTGGGCTTGGACATTGCCAAGTGACTATTCAGCCACTTGATAGCCAATAGGAAAAGTCAAGTGATGCCTAGGGTCTTCTAACTTCTGGTCCCTCTTCAAGTGTCTGGGTCAGTGCTTATGTTTAAACATTGCCCATTGACTATTCAGCCACTGGACAGCCATTGGGAAATGTCTATTGGTCACGTAATGTAGAGGGTCTATCTTCTGGTCCATTTTTAAATGGCTGTTGCCTGTTTTTGGACATTTCACACTTGCTGTTCAGCCAATGGGAATTATATACTGGTCACAGAGTGTCTGCTAGTTTCTGGTACTTCTTCAAGTGCCCAGGTCACCGCTGGGTCCGGATATTTCCCATTGGCTGTTCAGAGAAATTGTAGTTGGTCACATACTATTTGGGGTCTTCTATCTTCTGGTCCTTCTTCAAGTGCTCAGTTTGATACCTGGTTTGTGGACATTTCCCATTGGCTGTCCAGCAGTGGGTGCTCTCAGGCTCCAGAAGACTGAAGCAGAGCGATTAGGTCATGACAACATGACTGGTCCGGGGCTGTCCTAGACTGGATGGCTGGTCTCTACTCCCAGGAGAGGCACTATTGATGGACATGTGACGGCAGCCACAGGTGACATCACTAAGAGCGACGGGGGGAATAGGTTTCATTTTGCCCAAAGAAGGCTTCACACTTACATTTGTGAACTTTTGATTAAATTACATTTATATACTGGAAGTATAATAAAACATATATTGGTAAATCAGTGAGAAAAATACCATCACACCCAAAGAACTCATCATTATTTCCAGCTCAGAACCTGAAGCACTGTAGAATTATGGGACATGAGAACGTTTCCTCTATTGAGGAAGTAATCCTTTAAACGCCCAGTGAGGTTGCAGATTTTTTTTTAAAGGCCCTGTTCACACCTGAGCATTTTTCAGCTCGTAAAACGCTCATCTCTGAAGTCTCGGAACGCCCAACAAGCAAAATCTCATTCATTTCAATGGCCCCTGTTCACATATGAGTGTTGTGTCTCCTGAAGCAAAACGTCTGAAGCTCAAAAAAGTACTTGAGCTTCTTGGCAGATTACAAGCCTTTTTGTTAGATGTCAATGCCTGCCTCCAAACACAAACACCTGTATGAAGGGGAAGTGATGTTGCGCCGAAACGCGTTGCCCGTCTTTCTATGACCCTTTTTGTTTTTTTTTTACCAACAATTAAAATGATCTTAGACTCTTTCTTCCAGTTTATGGTCTGACTCTCCTTTCTGTATTTATAAGGAAGTGTTCCAGGGCAAGATTAGTAAGAGGTTGGTTGCCAAGGAGTGGATCATTACATAGGGGGTAAGTGTCTTAGTATCAATGTAAGGGAAGGTATAGCTTTAGATTCGTGGGGAGGGGGGTATAGGGGCAGGGGCTAGAAAAGGGGGTAAGGAAAGGAAGGATAGAGGTGTACCATTGACAGATATCCAATCTGTTCTCCTCAGATTGACACCACCAATGAAGAGATATTTTTCATTCCAGTGACACTTCTGACAGGGGCATTTTTCCTTCCAGTGATACCACTGACACAGGGACATTTTTCCTTCCAGTGACACCACTGACACAGGGACATTTGTATCTTCCAGTGACACCACTGACCCAGGGACATTTTTCCTTCCAGTGACACCACTGACAAAGGTGCATTTTTCCTTCCAGTGATACCACTGACACAGGGACATTTTTCCTTCCAGTGACACCACTGACACAGGAATTTTTACTTACAGTGACACTTCTGACATGGGCATTTTTCCTTCCACTGACACAGGGGCATTTTTCCTTCCACTGACACAGGGGCATTTTTCCATCCACTGACACAGGCATTTTTCCTTCCAGTGACACCACTGACACAGGGGCATTTTTTCTTCCAGTGACACCACTGACACAGGGGCATTTTTTCTTCCAGTGACACCACTGACACAGGGGCATTTTTTCTTCCAGTGACACCACTGACACAGGGGCATTTTTCCTTCCAGTGACACCACTGACACACGGGCATTTTTCCTTCCAGTGACACGGGCATTTTTCCCTCCAGAGTACCAGGGGGCTTGCCAAGGGGTCTGCCCAGGAAAGGGGACCACTCCAGTAGGTCAGAGGACAGAAGGTCAGCTCACACAGTTAGCAAAAGTAAAGGGGGTGCCAAGTATAGCCCTGAAAAGTAAAGGGTAAAGGGGGTAGCAAGCAGGGCCCTGAAGAGTAATTCACAATACAGTTAACTTATCAAGTACTTCACTACAGTGGCAAGGTGAAGCAGCGGCCTTGCCGCACTCAACATAGCTAGAAGTCCTCAAGTTGTTCATAGTTCATTTAGTTGGAGTATCCCACTCATCCCTTCTCCCATCCCAAGTTCTAAAATAAAAAAAAAACAACAAAAACCAGATCCTTCGGACTGTTTCCTGACTGAGCCAAACACTAAAAGCAATCAAGAATTGATAAGTTGTTGCTATGGGTAAGCCAGGGGAACCCGCTTCAAGCAGCTCCCCAGGGGGTAGTGCTACATAAGATTGACACCAAGTCAACAGAAAACGTTCAGATTGGGCGACCGTCTCAAGACTTCCTCACTTATGTTGCAAAACATTTTCCCTGTTTTTTCGGGAACCGGACATAACATATTTAACGTTTAACCACTTTACCACCGGAGGATTTTGCTGTCTTACGTCTGGGCCACTTTTTGCGATTTGGCACTGTGCGACTTTAACTGACAATTGCGCGGTCATGCGACGCCGTACCCAAACGAAATTTACGTCCTTTTTTCCCCACAAACAGAGTTTTCTTTTGCTGGTATTTGATCACCTGTGCGATTTTTACCTTTTGCGCTATAAACAAAAAAATAGCGACAATTTTGAAAAAATAATATTTTTCACATTTTTTTATATGAAATTCCCCCCCCCCCCCCAAAAAAAAATGTAAAAAAATCAAAATTTTTTATCATTTTAGGCCAATTTGTTTTCTGCTACATATGTTTGGTAAAAAAAATCAAAATAAGCGTATTTTGATTGGTTTGCGCAAAAGTTATTGCGTTTAATATCTAAGGGAAAGATTTCTGACATTTTTGGTGTTTTTTTTTTTTAACGAGTAATGGCGGCGATCTGCAATTTTTTTTGCGGGACTGCGACATTTCGGCGGACAGATCGGACCCTTGACTGACATTTTTGACACTTTTGGGGTTACCAGTGACATTACTACAGTAATCAGTGCTATACATATGCACTGTTACTGTAAAAATGACACTGGCAGGGAAGGGGTTAATTTTTATTGGAGAGGGAGGGGTTAGTGTATGCCTGGTGCTTACTGACATGTGTGGGGGGAGGTAACTGAGTGACACAGGGACAGATCACATGTTCAGCTATGCTGAATCCTGTGATCTCTCCCTACCTGTCAATTAGGAGATCCGCCCGCTCTGTTTACACAAGCGGGTGGATCTCCAGACTCGATCCCTGACGATCGGGGAAGAGCAGCGGTAATCACTGCTGCTCCTCCCCTGGCCCGACTCCCGCTGTGACTGAAAACAGCGGGAGCGAGCCTCCGGCGGCGCGCACGCGCCGCCCGCAAGCGAGGAGTCCAGCGGCGTGGGCTACGTCGCTGTACGGAATCGAGCCACTTTGCCGGAGTGCAGTCAACGTGACCGGTCGGCAAGTGGTTAAATTAGAACTTTAGTGAAAACAGGAACTTTCTCTGATGGGGGAGGCAGACAACACCGAAAACCCTGACAGAGGTTCCAACCTTCCCAGAAGGGTCTCGGCTTCCCAACATTTCCTCCTACGCTTCCGGCTCTGGCCCATTGGTAGACGGAGATAGTGATAGAAACCAGAGAGAGGTTTTCATCCTTCCTCATTCTTTCCAAAACCAAAAAGAAAAGAAATGTTTGGGGTGAAATTGCCCTTTAAATGCATTGCTTAGCACAGTAAAAACATAAAACGGAACTAACTAAAGGAAAAAACAAAATCCTTAAAGAACTAAATCACACTTAAAGTCACATCACTCTGAATGATAGCCCCCCCAGAACTAAGATTTCAGTGTTTGCTGCATTATTCAGGAGAGGTAAACTGTCTGGCAGTCTCTTCAATCTCTCAAGAGCTCTAATAATAAGATCTCAGCATTGAGTTACCATTTCTGTACACCTGCTGTGCCCATTATGAGGGGTTCCCACCATCCCTGTGCTGAGTTCCCGGGTCTGTACACCTCCTGTGCCCATTATGAGGGGTTCCCACCATCCCTGTGCTGGGTTCCCGGGTCTGTACACCTCCTGTGCCCATTATGAGGGGTTCCCACCATACCTGTACTGAGTTCCCAGGTCTGTACACCTGTTGTGCCCATTATGAGGGGTTCCCACCATCCCTGTGCTGAGTTCCCGGGTCTGTACACCTCCTGTGCCCATTATGAGGGGGTACCACCATCCCTGTGCTGAGCGCCTGGGTCTGTACACCTGCTGTGCCCATTATGAGGGGTTCTCACCATACCTGTGCTGAGTTCCCGGGTCTGTACACCTTCTGTGACCATTATGAGGGATTCCCATCATCCCTGTGTTGAGTTCCCGGGTCTGTACACCTGCTGTGCCCATTATGAGGAGTTCCGACCATACCTGTGCCGAGTTCCCGAGTCTGTACACCTGCGGTGCCCATTATGAGCGGTTCCTTCCATCCCTGTGCTGAGTTCCTGGGTCTGTACACCTTCTGTGCCCATTATGAGGAGTTCCCACCCTCCCTGTGCTGAGTTCCCCAGTCTGTACACCTGCTGTGCCCATTATGAGGGGTTCCCACCATCCCTGTGCTGAGTTCCCTGGTCTGTCCACCTGCTGTGCCCATTATGCGGGGTTTCCACCCTCCCTGTGCTGGGTTCCCGGGCCTGTACACCTGCTGTGCCCATTATGAGGGGTTCCCACCATCCCTGTGCTGAGTTCCAAGGTCTGTACACCTGCTGTGCCCATTATGAGGGGTTCCCACCATCCCTGTGCTGAGTTCCAAGGTCTGTACACCTGCTGTGCCCATTATGAGGGGTTCCCACCATCCCTGTGCTGAGTTCCAAGGTCTGTACACCTGCTGTGCCCATTATGGGGGGTTCCCCCCATCCCTGTTGGATTTTCATGTTATATTATTGAGAATGTGACAGTAGGATCTAGAACATCAGAAAGGTGGAATTGGCCTTTATTCTGACAGTTTCTCTTTAAACGTGATGCAGTCACATATACTGTATATCTAAATGTAGCGCTACCCCCGGAGGTGTCGTTTAGTGATTTTGGTTCTCTGTTCTGCGCTATGACTCCTAGAACAACCTCTGCCCCTCTGACAGACTTGGTTGAGTGAAAGTTACTGCAAGCACTTATAGGGATACAAGAGTGGATACCTTTAACTCAGCTATCAATTAGTATCAGGAAATAGACAGAAGACCATTTAGTGATAAATGAATTCAATGTATTGATAAGGGTTAGAATAAATGGTGGTTTGAGCATAAATGAACACACAGAAGGTCGGTTCAGACACAGTCTGTTAGACAGTATAATCACTATGCCCAGGTAACTTAGAATAGATTTTTGTACCACTAGCCTGGAATCAACACATAAATCAGCAAAGCCAGCAATAAGCAGTGCATAAGCATTAACTGCAATGTGAATAATACTATTACTAGTCTAGAGTGCAATCAACAAGAATGGTTAGGGTATGGTGCAATGTCCCCTGAGAGGTACCTCTTAACATAAGCAATAGGTAAAAGTCTCTGTGTAGCAGCTGTAAAGGCACGAACACTTCAGCCGGCTAATGCTGGGGCCGAGTTTTACCGTTGGTGCACATGAGAATAGTCTCAGTCTTGCCTGCAGTCTGCAATAAGGCTACTAGATGGTTGTATGGTCAGTTCCTAAAGAGCTGAGTCTCTCTAACAGCAGATAGTAAATACCCACAGCAACAGCTCATTAGTCCCAGCAATATTGCAGCTCACCATCTGGTCATACATAGCGATTACTCCACTCTCTACTCTGCACCCAGGTGACTCTGTCTGTTGGCAACCCTAAGCTTAGCATTCCAGATCCGGCTTAGGCCGCCAATTTGCAGCAATGATGGTGCAGACTGGACAGTGATGTGCACTCTCTTGTCCCCCTCTGTCAGGGAAGAACTTTGAGGAGAACTGGTAGATATGCCCATGCCCAAGATGGCCGCGCATGCGCATTAGCAATAGGACCGCGATGGCGCATTGGCGCACGCAACGGCGCATTGGCGTACGCCACGGTGCGTGCTAATTAGCGCTAATTACCAGCATTCCCTGCCTATATAAACTCAGCACTGGCTATCATTCTTTGCTGGATTATCTTCAGCTTGTACCTCGTGTTTCCTGTGCCTTGAATATCAGCTTCATTACTCGTTACCGACCCGGCTATCCTTGACCTGCTCTGGCTTCTCTCCTGGCTCTGAACCCGGCTTGCTTTACGAACTTTCTCCTGCCTGCTCCTGATTACCTTCTCGTGTTTGACCCTGGCTTGATCTCGACTACTCTACCTGCCTCTGCTCCTGATTGACCTTCCATGTTTGACCCTCGGCCTGGCTACTGACCTTGCTTGCATTGACCTGCCTGCACATCCAGTGATCCAGTGGTTGTGACCACCTTCCCCATTACAGATCCGACTCTTCAAGCAATTACACCTGCAGGCAACCTGTGCACTTTTGGCCACAGCACCCTCTGTCACCACTTCCAGGGGTGCTCTGCACTCAGCCGCAAGGGGAGCCCTCTCGTCACCTCAGCCTCCAGCCTGATTCCTGACACCCTCACTGCAAAAGGAAGCCGTGTGCTGTACAGCCTAGGAAAATGCAGCTCTTGCAAACTCCTCTCTGGTGAATGTAGTTGAAAAGCTCTTGATTACACAGTAGAGTTTCTTCTTGGACTACAGTTCCCACAGTGCAGTGCTGACTGACTCAGGGCAGCAGCTACAGAGATCAGCTGCAGCCAGTATTTTGCTGACTCTCATTCTTAACCACTTTCCATCCAGCAACATACCTGTACGTTGCTGGATTTTCAGAAGTTGTACTAGCATGATGCCTGCAGCTGGCATCACCCCAGTATCGTTAATTAGAGCCGGTAGTCGTCGGCTCACCAGCCACTCAATTGCTATTACAAGCAGCGAGAGCGGGCTCCGCCCCTCTCCGGCTTCTCTCTCTGGCTCTCACAACCCACTGGAAAACCTGAGTGACCAGCCAGCACGTCTGTTGGACAGCGAAGCAGAGCTGGGATCGTCTTTAATCGGCTGTTTTTAATCGTAACCCAGAAGTGATGACATGACATCTCTTCTGGTTTACTCTAAAACCATTGGCACCATTATTTTTTAAATCTTGGTATTTTGAATGCTTTTAAGTGCGAAGGAGGGATTTGGGGGTCTTATAGACCCAGATCTCTAAAAAAACAGGTCCTGGTACATGCCTTTACATTCCTTGTGACAGCAATAAAAGTGATAAAAAAAAACTAAAGCAACACTGTAAACATAAAAAAAGAAAATAAATGCATTCAAAGGGGAACGTGTGCTCTGGTCCCGCACTCATGCAAACAGTGTCCCACACACTTAGGCTGCATTCACATGTCAGCTTATAATCGCGGGCAGAACCGCCGCGGTTCCGCCCGCGATTCGGAGATTTATTGCAAATCGCGGGACGCCTAGCGTTGCCCGTTGATTTGCAATAGCCCCCCAAACGCCGAGCGATGTTGCCGCGATTTACGCCCGCCGAATCGCGGCAACATCGCGCAAACAAAATCGCGGGACGCAATACGCTCCAAAGAAGCTCTTGTACTTTTTTGGAGCGTATTGCGTCCCGCGATTTTGTTTGCGCGATGTTGCCGCGATTCGGCGGGCGTAAATCGCGGCAACATCGCTCGGCGTTTGGGGGGCTATTGCAAATCAACGGGCAACGCTAGGCGTCCCGCGATTTGCAATAAATCTCCGAATCGCGGGCGGAACCGCGGCGGTTCTGCCCGCGATTATAAGCTGACATGTGAATGCAGCCTTAAGGTATCACCGCGAACATCAGATCATGGGCAGAAATTCTAGCACTAGACCTCTTCTGTAAATATAAAGTGGTAACCTGTTAAGGCTTTTAAAATACCGCCTATGGATAGTAGAATTTACGTAATTTGTCGCCGTTGCACAGGCATGCGCAATTGTAAAGTGTGACATGTTTGGTATCTATTTACTTCTCATAACTTCATCTTTTATATTTTACAAAAAAATGGGGTTATGTTGTGTTTTTTTTGCATTAACCACTTAAGCCCCGGAGTATTTGGCTGCTCAAAGACCAGGGCCTATTTTGCGATTTGGCGCTGTGTGACTTTAACGGACAATTGCGCGGTGGTGCGACGCTGTACCCAAATGAAATTGATGTCCTTTTTTTATCACAAACAGAGCTTTCTTTTGGTGGTATTTGATAACCTGTGCAATTTTTACTTTTTGCGCTATAAACAAAAAAAAGAGCGACAATTTTGAAAAAAAATATATTTTTCACATTTTTTTATATGAAATTCTCAAAAAAAATGTAAAAATCAAAATGTTTTAACATTTTAGGCCAATTTGTTTTCTGCTACATATTTTTAGTAAAAAAAAGTCGCAATAAGCATATTTTGATTGGTTTGCGCAAAAGTTATTGCGTTTACTAACTATGGGAAAGATTTAGGTCATTTTTATTGTTTTCTTTTTTACTAGTAATGGCGGCGATCGGCGATTTTTTTTGTGGGACTGCGACATTGCGGCGGACATAGATCAGACCCCTGACTGACATTTTTGACACTTTTAGGAGTACCAGTGACATTACTACAGTAATCAGTGCTATAAATATGCACTATAAATAAGCACTGTGGCTTGTGATGTAACCACAGAGACATACGATCCTACATAGCAGGAACGTATAGTCTCTGCAGTCACATCAGGGAGAATGACAGCCGTCTGCCTTTCTCCCTCTCCAGCGGGAGATCGCGAGCGACCGGCGGATATCGGAGCCACCGGTCACTCCTGCGGGGATGTCAGGGCGGGAGCGCGCCTCCAGCGGCGCGCGCTCGCCTCCTAGAGGCTCGTGGGCGAGCGAAGTACCGGTACGTCGCTTTGCCCAGGAGGGGCTGACCGCCGCAGTAAATAGTCGTGCTGCGGATGGCAAGTGGTTAAAATTCAAAAGAGTGTATTTTTTCCTCCAAAGAATTGCATTTGAAAAACCGCAGTGCAAATACTGTGTGACATAAAAATGCAAAACTCACTAATTTATGTGTGGGACGATCACAATAATTGTGCACTGAAAATATATAATATGGCCAAAAACTATGTGAACCCCTCCTTCTAAATGATTGAATTAAGGTGCTTCCAAGGAGGGGTTCTATCATCTAGGATATTTTTTGGCCCCAGGTGTCCAATCTTTCAAAAACTATGAAGGAGTTGGCTGATTCAGAGCTGCAATTTGTCTTGGATGTAAGCACTTTCCCGGGACAAGCAATGGCAAGAGAAATGCAGAGGGAGGGGAAACGTGTCGGGCTCTGCATTCCTCTTGCTGCTGTTTGTCTTGGAAAAGTGCTCACAGTCAAGACAAGCTGCAGCCATGAATCAGCTGTCTCCTTCATAGCTGTTGTTGGATCGGTCGCAGCAGAAGGGGAAGGGGAAGGTTTGATCTCATAACTACGGTTTGAAAGCACTTGGAGACATGGGACAAATTACTACATGTACTTTGTTCCATAGAGGACAGAAGTGAAAATAAAAAATATATAAAATCTTATTAAAATTTATATTGTGGAGAAAAAAATATTGATAGATCTTGAATACTACAGTATACAAGGACATTGTAGACAATTGGACTCTTCTAATCTTGTGGTAACAGTTTGGTGAAGACCAATTTCTGTTCCAGCATGAATGTGCCTCTGTGTTATAAAGACATGGTTTGACCAGTTAGGACCACCTACATAAAGACGTGGTTTGACCAGCTCCATAAAGACGTGGTTTGACCAGCAACATAAAGACGTGGTTTGACCAGCAACATAAAGACGTGGTTTGACCAGCAACATAAAGACGTGGTTTGACCAGCTCCATAAAGACGTGGTTTGACCAGCTCCATAAAGGCGTGGTTTGACCAGCTCCATAAAGACGTGGTTTGACCAGCTCCATAAAGACGTGGTTTGACCAGCAACATAAAGACGTGGTTTGACCAGCTCCATAAAGGCGTGGTTTGACCAGCTCCATAAGACGTGGTTTGACCAGCTCCATAAAGACATTGTGTGACCAGCTCCATAAAGACGTGGTTTGACCAGCTCCATAAAGACATGGTTTGATCAGCTCCATAAAGACGTGGTTTGACCAGCTCCATAAAGACGTGGTTTGACCAGCTCCATAAAGACGTGGTTTGACCAGCTCCATAAAGGCATGGTTTGACCAGCTCCATAAAGGCATGGTTTGACCAGCTCCATAAAGGCGTGGTTTGACCAGCTCCAAAAAGACATGGTGTAACCAGCTCCATAAAGACATGGTTTGACCAGCTCCATAAAGGCATGGTTTGACCAGCTCCATAACGACATGGTTTGACCAGCTCCATAACGACATGGTTTGACCAGCTCCATAAAGACATGGTGTAACCAGTTTGATGTGGAGGAACTCAAGTGTCCTTACACAGAGCCCTGACCACAACCCTAGTGAACACCTTTGGGACGACATGGAATGCCCATTGTAAGCAAGGTCTTCTCATTCAACATCAGTACCTGACCTCACAAATGTTCTTTTGGATTATGGGGGTTCTAGTTTTCTCCTGCACTTCCAGCTTTGGGGCAACTTGGAAAGGTCCTAGTCTTGGAAAGGTTCTTTTCAGTGCCAGCATGACCGTGAAAAAAGCAAGCTCCATAAAGACATGGTTTGACCAGTTTGGCATGGAGGAACTCCAGTGTCCTGCACAGAGCCCTGACCTCAACTCTACTGAATACCTTTGAGATGAATGGAAATGCCAATTATGAGCCAGGTCTTCTCGTCCAACATCTGTATCTGACCTCACACATGGGCACAATTTCCAGAAGGAGTTCCCAGAAAAGTCATATGGCAAGCCCATGGTTTGGAATGGGACATCCAACAAGCTCAAGTCGGTAACATGGGTTAGGTGTCCACACCTGTCTGGCCATATAGTGTATAGTTGGATACCACAAACAATGATGGCAAAACAGGCTATGTTAGGATAATTTTACAGCACAGCAAATGCAACTCACTCATCTCCATCCAAACAAAAAGACAAATCGTACACAATCTGCAGTATCAGCATATAATTATTAGTCCCTTACCCCATAAGAGGGCTCCCTGTGGTAAATACTCAATATTTTTGGTCCAATGTGCAGATCCATAACTCTCTGTCTGAAGTGTCACTTTATTTCATGACGAAGAAAAATTACACTCTGCCTAAAAAAAATTTCCAATAAAAAAAAAAGTTCCAGGGTGATCAGCATAGATGGACTTCAACCCAAACACAGATTGCGGCATAACTACGTTGGGACGATTTGCATTGAGTCACACTTTCTCTCTATGTATTTCCTTACAGAGGTGTCTTTTCCAGTCGTAACTATATATAGGTCTACCAATTTTGCAACTCAGTGTTAAAAAGCACTTAAACTAAGACAGAAGCATCTACGTTATCCTTTTTCAACTTTTCCAACACAGAGAAACCCTTAAAATAACTTTCCAGTCTCAGGGAACCCCTGCTAATAATGACTATACCTACAACTCATGGTACATTAGTGTGACAGTCAGTGGGAAGAATGCTCCTCACACTTGTGGTCATTGGGAAGAATTCCCCCCTTACCAGTGCTGTATTTTGGCCTAGGCCAACAAGGCCCAGGCCTAGGGCGGCACTTTGCAGGGGGGCAGCAAATAAACTGCCCCCCCTCCACCTGAGTCTCTATTGGCCACTGGTTGGTAGAGCCACCTCTCTCATTCCCCCCCTCTCTCTCAACCCCCTCTCTCTCACTCTCATCCCCCTCTCTCTCACCGCCCCTCTCTCTCAACCCTCTTCTCTCTCTCTCTCTCATCCCCCCTCTCTCAACCCTCTTCTCTCTCTCTCTCTCATCCCCCCTCTCTCAACCCTCTTCTCTCTCTCTCTCTCTCTCTCATCCCCCCTCTCGTGCTCTCTCTCTCTCTCATCCCCCTCTCTCTGTCTCTCTATCTCATCCCCCCTTTCTTGCTCTCTCATCCCCCCCCCTCTCTCTCAACCCCCCCCCCTCACCCACCCCCTCTCTCGTGAGATCTCAGGGGTTCATGCTGGGACTAGTAGTCATTCAATTTTGGAGGGAGCCACATCCATTAAAAAATGAGTGGGGAAAAGTTACATAGGTGGGGGAGGGGGGGCGCCCAATTTTAATCTTGCCTAGGGCAGCACAAAACCAAAATACACCACTGCCCCTTACAGATAACTAAAAAGATCAATGGTGACAGTGGGAACTTATCTGAGAGGCTGAAGTTGGAACCCCTAGAAACCTCTGGAGGAACCCTTATAAGGAAACCCTGACCTAAGCAATTGCTAGACCTTGGCAGCATAACATCATTGGGGGTAGCACAGCGGCATAGCTCTTTTGCCTTGCAGCACTTAAGTCCTCGGTTCAAACCCTGGTCAGGACACTATCTGTTTGGAGTTTGAATGTTCACCCTGTGCTTGCATGGGTTTCCTCCAGGTATTCCTGCTTTCTCCCACGCTCCAAAGAAATGCTGGTAAGCAAACCGGCTCCTATTCAAATTGGTCCCTGTATGTGCTTGTATGGAGATAAGGACCTTCGATTGTAAGCTCCTCAAGAGCAGGACTGATGTGAATGTACATAATTGGTGTTTTTATGTCTGTCTGAGGTTCATTTGTAAAGGGTCAGCCCAACTATGACAACACTTGCCGCTTTTGGTAGATGCAGAAGAAATTTATGAAGGGGTTTCTCATTTTTTGGGGACTCAAAGTGAGATAGAGCAAAACCATGGATTGAGAGTAAACTTGGTTTGAGAGCGTTTTGCAAGACAAGCAAAAATGTGTAATAAATTTTGACTTGATAAACAAGCGTTGTCTTATTATACAAGTAGCGTCATTTCACAACCGAGGTACCTCCAAGGCTCCATTCACACTGCCGCGACTTGTCAGGCGACTTGTCAGCCTGACAAGACGCGGTCCCTCGCGGTCCATTGACTGCTACAGGACCCGTTCTAATAGGAGCGACACAAGTCGCTCAGACTTAGAAAAAGGGTCCTGTACTACTTCGGGGTGACCTGGAGGCGACTTGCATTGACTTCCATTATGTGAAGTCCGTGCATGTCGCGCCGAAGTTGTGCAGGAGTCGTGCCACTTCAGTGTGAATGCGGTCTAAGTGTAGCAATATGGTTACATTTATTGAAAGTACAATATTTAGCAACTCATATGGTTGATGATTAAAAACAGGCACATCTAAGTATGCAGGCATCCAGAGTAAAGCTGTCCACATAGGTTAGCCTTTCTCAACCTTTTCAACACAGAGGAACCCTTGAAATAATTTTCAGGTCTCGGGGGAACCCCTGCTAAATATGACTACATCTACAACCCATGTTACATTAATGTGATGGTCAGTGGGATGAATGCTCCTTACACTTGTGGACACTGGGAAGAATTACCCCCTTACAGATAGCTAAAATGATCAATGATGTTAGGGGGAACTTATCTGAGAGGCAGAAACTGCCCATTGCTCAAGAAACCCCCAGCAACCTCTAGAGCAGGGGTGTCAAACTCAATTTCATTGCGGGCCGCATCAGCATTATGGTTGCCCTCAAAGGGCCGGTTATATCTGTAAGATTAGATGTCCAGAGTACCCCACACCCTCTTACACAAGATGTCAAGAACCCCCCCAACCATCATAAGTCAAGAGTCACCAACCCTTCCTTACATCACAATGCACCCCCCTACCTTGTGCTACTGCCAGGAAGAAGAAGAAGGTGGATCTGGAAAGAAAAAAGTGCAAGGTCTGGGGGAGGACCAGAGGAGGGCTGGAGTCAGCTTACAGAGTCTGCTGAATGCTGAGACCAGGGGAGGCAGAGACAAGGTGGTGTTGCGGCTGCACAGAGAGGTACAGGATTTTTAGGAAGAGTTCTGCCCTCCTCTCTGCTGCAGATTGCTGAGAAGGGGGGGGGGGGGGGGCAAAGACGAGCCTTTCTGCAGCAGCACAGAGAAGCGCAGGATTTGGCTAAAGGAGTTCTGTCCTCTCTTCTGCCGGCTACTGGGGGCAGAGACGTGGGGGTGCAGAGACGAGGGGGTGCCGCAGCTCCAGGAGAGGTGCGAGGGCCACATGAAATGGCCTGGAGGGCCGCATTCGGCCCATGAGCCTTGTGTTTGACACCTGTGCTCTAGAGGAACCTAAGGATTCCACAGAACCCTAGTTGAGAAACACTGACACCATCCTTTCCACGCTGCGCTCCAGGAGCGCTTCAAGCCTTGCTTTAGGATCACTTCATTACAGGGTAGTCTTCCCGGTCACGATTGCAGACTGACGCGGTGAGAGCCGGCAGTGAGGAGGGCGGTCTATGTAGACAGCTTTACCCCTAATGCCTGCATACTTAGATGTTCCTGTTTTTAATATCAACCATGTGAGTTGCTAAATGTTGAACCTTTATTAAATGTAACCATATTGCTACACTTAGAGACACCTCTCCTCTCTCTTATACTCTGTAGCTCCTGCTGGATTTTGCTTCTAATCCCCTTGTGGAGGCGCCATTTGTGGATGGACATTTTATGGTTACACAACCAATCACATTGCTATAATCTTTCTATATGGACTATAAACTGAAGGACTTATGAATAAATGGTTGTGGAACGAATCATCTGAGTTCCCATTTATTTCTTTTGAGGAAATTCGCTTTGATATACGAGTGCTTTGTATTACTAGCATGTTTCCGGAACAAATTATGCTCGCAATACAAGGTTTTACTGTGTTTGTGTTTTCGTTTCTGCATCTTTTCACTATCTATACCAGTGTTTCTCAACCTTTTTTCAGTCAAGGCACCCTTTAAAAACTATGGATAATCTTGAGGCCGCCTTTAAAAATTATGGACAGTCTCAAAGCACCCTTTAAAAAATATGGACAGTCTCAAAGCTCCCTTTAAAAACTATGGACAGTCTTGAGGCACCCCATTCTAAAATGTAAAAACGATTTTAATGGTTTTACATAACGCAGCAACATCCTCACAAGTAGAATACCCAAAATTAGAGGTTATTTATTCTTCCAAAGCAAATGCACTTTTGCAAACTGGTACTGACTAGTATTCCATTGTTTCTATTCTCCCTCAGTTTTTCTCCATCACTCAGCTAGTGTGACCCCCAACGCTGATGGAGAGGAGCAGGGAAGGGTCAAACAAGGATGCTATGCAGGCGACTGACATGAGGCCATTGCTAGAAAGTTGTAATGGTGCACAATGAAACCCTTTGACTTTGTGTAACCAAAAGGCAGGCCTCATCCACACGCTGACTTGTATACAATTTTTGGGCAATTTTTAGGCATTTTTCCACGGCACCCCTAAATAAACCTCAAGGCACACCAGGGTGCCTGGGCACCCTGGTTGAAAAAGGCTGATCTATACTATAGCATTCCAATGAGATCCCACCCGCCTTGTCTCCTTGGATGGTCTCCTATGTTTTCAGAGTGACTCCCTAATGCACTAAGGCAATGCAGCTCAGACACAGATGTAGTGCACCATAACTACTGTGCGTTGCGTTGGAAAAAAATATGCATGTTGCTAAAGCTCTGCATTCATTGTTGGCACTTATACTGTAAATGCTTGTAATAAATAAAGATATGATTATTTTATTTTTATTATATATATATATATATATATATATATATTTTTTAAATAATAAATATATATATATATATATATATATACTGTATATATATATAAATATATATATATTTATTTAAATAAAGATATATTTATTTTATTTCACGTATTTGTATAGTGCTGACAATTTACGCAGCGCTTCACATATATTGTACATTCACATCAGTCAGCTCCTCAGTATCCTCTATCACCCAGTTATGTCGTACTGGCATATAAAACTCCTCAATAAATCTGAAACATGGCTGTTTCATAAACATTAATTAATAAGAGTGTACAATAAACTATCAGTGTTAATAAATTGATATAAAAGGAGGATTTATTGTGCCGCTGATGGGTTATTACTTCCAAGGACAACAATCAGGGGGATCAATAACGGTGTCTCAGTAACAAACTAAAGAACATGTCAAAGTAAAAAAACAAAAATACTATATTAATATATTAATACTAAATAAAAATTATGTCCTATATATAAAACAAAAGTAATCAGGGGGATCAATAACGGTGTCTCAGTAACAAACTAAAGAACATGTCAAAGTAAAAAAACAAAAATACTATATTAATATATTAATACTAAATAAAAATTATGTCCTATATATAAAACAAAAGTAATCAGGGGGATCAATAACTGTATCTCAGTAACAAACTAAAGAACACGTCAAAGTAAAAAAAACAAAAATACTATATTAATATATTAATACTAAATAAAAATGACATCCTATATATAAAACAAAAGTAATCAGGGGGATCAATAACTATGTCTCAGTAACAAACTAAAGAACATGTTAAAGTAAAAAAAAAACAAAAACAAAATACTATATTTATAAATAAAAATTACGTCCTATAAATGAAACAAAAGTAACTAACAAAAATATATCAGTAACCAACTAAAGAATGCATCAAAGTAAAAAAAAGAAAAAAGAAACAAAATAATAATATATTTATAAATAGAAAATGATGTCCTATAAGTAAAACAAAAATAACTAACTAAAAAAATATATCTGTAACAAACTAAAGAACATGTCAAAGTAAAAAAAACAAAAACGAAATACTATATTTATAAATAAAAATTATGTCCTATAAATGAAACAAAAGTAACCAACAAAAATATATCAGTAACAAACTTAAGAATGCATCAAAGTAAAAAAAAATAAAGAAACAAAATAATAGATTTATAAATAAAAAATTATGACCTATGAGTAAAACAAAAGTAACTAACTATTAAAAATATATTTGTAACAAACTAAAGAACGCATCAAAGTAAAAAAAAAAAAAAAGAATACAACAAAATAATTTATTTATAAATAAATATTATGTCCAATAACTTGAACAAAAGTAACAGAGTAACTAATAAAAATATAATAGAGATGCAATGTTGTGGGCAGTAACTGTCAATACGCCTCTAAAGAAATAGCAGGCAGAGAATGCCTCTTGGGCAGAGATGATGATCAATAAAGTAATTTCTATGTACTTATCTATATTGAGGAGTGACTTTACCAGTTGCACATTTTTTATCCAAGAAAGAATAACTGGAAATTAAAGAAATCTTACCTTTGTGTCGTCCTTGGCTTGCAGTCACGAAAAAAAAAGCTTCTTGTCTGTGACAGGGGTTACATGACACCTCTGTCCAGAACACCTGTGACACACAATCCAGCCTCTCCAATTACCTTACCTCTGTCATGAATTACATAGACCTCACCCTATCAGATCGCACTGACATGACATCACTGGCAGCTCCCTAGCCAATCACAGGCAGAGGGACTTCACCTCTGTATGCAAAACTGAATCACCTGGCTGCATAGAAAAAATAATCTGCCAAGATAGAAGCTACCAGAGATATCTACAGAAGGTGCAGAAGATTTATAGAATTTTGAATATTTGACAATCAAGAATGCTAGCAGACAAATAAGACAAGGTCCAACTCAACTGCCTTAGGGAGAGTCTGCAAGCTTCATACAGGGAGGTGCACAGCCAGGAAAAGTCTGTAGGACAAACAGTTAAACAGAAATGCAAATATCCGATTAATGAAATGTGTCATGTGACAAGAAGCAGGGCTTTGTTTGTGGATCTCAGGCAGGGTGGAGGAACGGTTCTATCATATTCATATATATTGCATAACAAGCACATTTTGTTAAGCTCGTTGGTGCAATGGGAACACTCAAAATTAAACACCAGGTGCAATAAAAAAGTAAGCATGCAAAAAGTGAACCCAACAAAACTTCACAGGTTATACACTGGCCCCTTCCCCCCCTGGGGTACAAAACTCCTGATGGAAACTGGAGTACTCATGGTCCACCCAGTCGAAAGCAGGCAGACCTCATTCTTCAGAGGACCTGCTAAGGTAGGGATCCTCAAACTACGGCCCTCCAGCTGTTGTGGAACTATACATCCCATGAGGCATTGTAAAACTCTGACATTCACAGCCATTACTAGGCATGATGGGAACTGTAGTTCCTGAACAACTGGAGGGCCATAATTTGAAGACCCCTATGCTAAGGCATTGTCCACACAAAACTAGGTGGGGCTCTCAAAAGTGAGAGACCCTGAACACATGGTCCTCCTTCAAAGAGAAAAGACCCTAGACCAAATCCCCCGGGGTGCAAGACTCCTGACAGCGTCTGGGGTACTCGTGTTCCACCTGGCCAAAACCAAGCACACCCAATTTTTCATGGGACCTGCCAAGGCAAGGTTCACTCAAGTTTTTGGTGATGCTCCCAAAAGGGAAAGAACCCGAACATAGTCCTCCTCCAAAGAGAAAAAGATACTAGCCCTAAACCCCTGGGGTGGAAGACTCCCAACAGTGACTAGGGTACCTGGCCCAAACCAAGCACACCCCATTCTTCATGGGACCTGCCAAGGCAAGGTTCACTCAAGTTTTTGGTGGGGCTCCCTAAAGGGAAAGAACCTGAACATAGTCCTCCTCCAAAGAGAAAAAGATACTAGCCCTGATCCCCTGGGGTGGAAGACTCCCGACAGTGACTGGGGTACATGGCCCAAACCAAGCACACCCCATTCTTCAGGGGAGCTGCCAAAGCAAGGTTCACTCAAGTTTTTGGTGGGGCTCCCTAAAGAGAAAGAACCCAAACATAGTCCTCCTCCGAAGAGAAAAAGATACTAGCCCTAAACCCCTGGGGTGGAAGACTCCCGACAGTGACTGGGGTACCTGGCCCAAACCAAGCACACCCCATTCTTCAGGGGAACTGCCAAGGCAAAATCCACTGAAGCACTAGGTGGGGCTACCCAAAGGGAGAGAACCCAAACACATAATCCTCCTCTGAACAGAAAGGACCCTAAAAAAAAAAACAAGAGAAGGGCGCACCGACCTAGTGCAATATCATAAAACATTAATCGGAAAATCATTAAAACACGTCATACATTATACTCACAAGAGTATGCTAGATATAAGGATAGAAACAATTGATTCCTTCGGCTTTCCCAGAGACCGCAGAGCCAGGATGCTTAATTGCGGCAAGAGGACTTGGAGGCGTCCATATAGATGGGGCTAACACGTTTCAAGGGAGAACCCTCTTCAACAGAGAAAGGATCCTATCTCTGTTCCCCTGGGGGTACAGGACTCTTGATGATGACTGGGGTACTTGTGGTCCACCTAGCCAAAACCAAGCACATCCCATTTTTCATGGGACCTGCCAAGGCAAGGTCCACTCCAGTACTAGATGGGGCTCTCCAAAGGGGTTTATTTACCTAAGGCAAACCCACTGTGCTGTACAAGTCCACTGCAAGTGCACTTGGAAGTGCAGTCAGTGTAGATCTGAGGGGGACATGCAAGGAAAATAAAAAACAAAATTTTTGCTTGCACATGATTGGATAAAGGAAATTAGCAGAGCTTCCCCTCATTTCAGATCTTTCACTCAGATCTACAGCGACTGCACTTCACCCTGAACACATGTGACAGACGTGAAAGGATCTGATGAAACTGTGGAGAACGTTATGCTGCCTGGAACATCGTTCAGCACGACGGTTTGGTGGTGGGTCAGTGATGGTCTGTGGAGGCATATCTATGGAGGGATGCACAGACCTCTACAGGCTAGAAAATGGCACCCTGACTGCCATAAAAAAAATTGGGATGAAATCCTTGGACCCATTGTCAGACGCTATGCTGGTGCAGTGGGTCCTGGGTTCCTCCTGGTGCACGACAATACCCGGCCTCATGTGGTGAGAGTATGCAGCCAGTTCCTGGAGGATGAAGGAATTGGTACCATCGAATGGCCCCCACGCTCGCCTGACCTAAATCCGATAGAACACTTCTGGGACATAATGTTTTGGTCCATCCAACGCCGCCAGGTTGCACCTCAGTCTGTTTAGGAGCTCAGTGATGCCCTGGCCCCGATCTGGCAGGAAATATCCCAGGACACCAACTGTAATCTCATTAGGAGCATGCGCCGACATTGTCAGGCATGCATACAAGCATGAGGGGAACCATACACACTACTGAGGACCATTCTGAGTTGCTGCAATGAAATTTCAGCAAAATGGACTCGCCTGCTGCATCATTTTTTCACTTTGATTTTTGGGGTGTCTTTGAATTCAGCCCTCTGTAGGGTGATTATGTCCATTTCCATCACACGATGTGGCATCCTTTCCTTCCTAAAACATTACCCAGTCCACACCAGTATAGATCCTAACACATTACCCAGTCCATACCAGTATAGATCCTAACACATTACCCAGTCCATACCAGTATAGATCCTAACACATTACCCAGTCCATACCAGTATAGATCCTAACACAATACCCAGTCTATATGAGTATAGAGCCTAACACATTACCCAGACCATACCAGTATAGATCCTAACACATTACCCAGACCATACCAGTATAGATCCTAACACATTACCCAGACCATACAAGTATAGATCCTAACACATTACCCAGTCCATACCAGTATAGATCCTAACACATTACCCAGTCCATACCAGTATAGATCCTAACACATTACCCAGTCCATACCAGTATAGATCCTAACACATTACCCAGTCCATACCAGTATAGATCCTAACACATTACCCAGTCTATACCAGTACAGATCCTAACACATTACCCAGTCCATACCAGCATAGATCCTAACGCATTACCCATTCCATACCAGTATAGATCCTAACACATTACCCAGTCCATACCAGTATAGATCCTAACACGGTACCCAGTCCATACCAGTATAGATCCTAACGCATTACCCATTCCATACCAGTATAGATCCTAACACATTACCCAGTTCATACCAGTATAGATCCTAAAACATTACCCAGTCCATACCAGTATAGATCTTAACACATTACCCAATCCCTACCAGTATAGATCCTAACACATTACCCAGCTCATACCAGTATAGATCCTAACGCATTACCCAGTGCAAACCAGTATAGATCCTAACATATTACTCAGTCCATACCAGTATAGATCCTTACACATTACTCAGTCCATACCAGTATAGATCCTAACGCATTACCCAGTCCATACCAGTATAGATCCTAACACATTACCCAGTCCATACCAGTATAGATCCTAACACATTACCCAGTCCATACCAGTATAGATCCTAACACATTACGCAGTCCATACCAGTATAGATCCTAACACATTACCCAGTCCATACCAGTATAGATCCTAACACATTACCCAGTCCAAACCAGTATAGATATCCAGCATGATATTTTTCCCCATTGAGATCTGATGTGTTTTCAAAGTGTTCCTTTCATTTTTTTGAGCAGTGTATATACAGCTGGTGAGTGGGGGGCACATAGGAGGGGGGCACGCCACTTTGGATTCACATTGCAGCACGATTTACCAAAGTTTTATGGACAATTTGTATGATTTAGTATTGCACGGAGCACTTTACTATTAGCACTTTATTCCCAGCACTCTGTTTTTTTCAGCACTTATTTAGCCACTTTCGGACCGCCCACCGTGTATTTACGTCGGTACTTTGATGTTAAATACCGGGGGGTTATGGCAGCAGATCTGCAGCAGATCGCAGATAGCTGCCATAACCCCGGTATTTTCCTACACGGCGGGCGGTCCTCTTTCACATAAAATTGGTCCCAGTGGCGGGTTTGCCGGGCAACATGGCCCCCACTCGACTCTATCCTGCCGGAGGACCGGAGCGATATCAGACACCTAACAGCCTTAAAGGGACACATTTATTTTTCGGTTAAAAAAAAAAAGTTTTTTTTTTTTGCTTTTAGGTGTAGATGTGAGGTCTTTTTGACCCCAGATCTCACATTAAAGAGGACCTGTCCTGCTTATTTCTATTACAAGGGATGTGTAGTGTACATTCCTTGTAATAGGACTAAAAGTGATCAAAACATTTTTTTTATAGTGTAAAAATAAAAAGTAAAATAAATAAGAAAAAAAAATTTAAACGCCCGGTCCCTCCGAGCTCGAGTGCAGAAGCGAACAAAAAAGCAAGTCGCCCCCACATATGTAAACGGTGTTCAAACCACACATGTGAGGTATCGCCGCGATCGTT